>NW_025533627.1:0-107500 GCF_020615455.1 Coregonus clupeaformis
AGGTTACATTGTTATTGATAGGTTACATTGCTATTGATAGGTTACATTATTATTGTTATGTACCATACTACAACAGCAGGTCTGCCTGCCATGGCTGTTTTTCAGTAGCTTGGAAAAACATTATTTTGTGAGATTAGTCGTACTGTGTCTATGGTGGGGTGAGGTACCATAATGTACAGTAAGAACTTATATTTTTTTATTAATTTATTTACCTTATTTAACAGGTAGGCAGTTGAGAACAAGTTCATTTACAACTCGAGGCAAGATAAAGCAAAGAAGAGATAAAAAAAAAAAAGAGTAATAGTAGAGAAGGCCCAAAATGTCAAAGACTCCAGCCACCCAGTATAGACTGTTCTCTCTGCTACGGAAAGAGGAGTGCAAGTTAGGTCAAAAGACTTAACATTTAGCCCACAAAGACCAGAACAGCAATATGGCTACCGGACTATTTGCACTGCCGCCCCCACCCCATCCTTTTTAGAGTCATTGTTAAGAAGTATTTATGCATAGTCACTTTAACCTACCCACATGTACATATTACCTCAACTACCTCAACTACCGGTGCCCCCGCACATTGACTCTGCAACGGAATCTGTAAATAGCCCTAGTATTATTTTATGTATATATAGCCTCCTACTGTCACTTTATTTTACTTCTCTGCTCTTTTTTTCTCAACACTTTTTTTGTTGTTGGATTCTTACTTTTTTGTTTAAAATAAATGCACTGTTGGTTAAGGGCCGAAAGTAAGCATTTCACTGTAATGTCTGCACCTGTGATTCGGAGCATGTGACCAATAAAATTTCTGATTTGATTTGATTTGACATATGGGGGTTAAACAAAACATATACTGTGTGGCATGAGGTAAGGTAAGGTGAGAACAGGCTGGCTTTCAATGCCAGACCCTTCAAGCTCTTATTCATTTTAGCAGCTCATCTATTGTGAGCTGGTTAAATCTCTGGAACCCCGTTCTGTTGTTACACCTGCTGGTTGAAAACCCACAGCAACCTCAACGTGCGTCTTCTCTATGGAAATGGAAACCAGTTCTAGACTGTTCTTTTTTTCTTTTCTTTTTTTCATGGCATGAAATCTAATTTCCAGCTAACCAATTTCTCAGATAAATGTCTGAATTCAATAGCAGCGCTATCGGAAGCCCATCTGTTGACAGAACACAAGAGAGACGGAGTGTTGAGTTGATAGAACACATCTAGTTTATTTCCTCTCCAAACTATGAGAGGATGAATTCATGTTTTAACCAAATGGGATTAAGGGCTTTGCTGCAATATAATTGTAAGCTTCCCGTCGTTTTGGTTGGAGTGACACCGGAATGACACACAGCAATGCTTTTGAAAAAATACATTCACAGAATGTCAAAACGAATGCTTCAGAGCACACAATCCCAAAAATCTGTGTAAGCCCTCTAGTTAAAGAAACCATGTCAGAAACCAAAACAAGCATTGGTTAGGGTCCGCTGGACATGCATGTGGGCTGCTAACGTGACAGGAAGATAGACATGGTTTGAACCATTTATCTGGATAATGTACTTTATGGCCATATTGCTGTCAAATCAAATAAAATCAAATCAAATTTTATTTGCCACATGCGCCGAATACAACAGGTGTAGACATTACTGTGAAATGCTTACTTACAGCCCTTAACCAACAATGCATTTATTTCTTAATAAAAAAGTAAAACAAAACAATTTATAGCCATATTACTGTCTGCTGGATAGTGTAGTTTATAGCCATATTACTGTCTGCTGGATAGTGTAGTTTATGGCCATATTACTGTCTGCTGGATAGTGTAGTTTATGGCCATATTGATGTCTGCTGGATAGTGTAGTTTATGGCCATATTGATGGATAATGTAGTTTATGACCATATTGCTGTCTGCTTGATAGTGTAGTTTATGGCCATATTGATGGATAATGTAGTTGATGGCCATATTGATGGATAATGTAGTTTATGGCCATATTGATGGATAATGTAGTTTATGACCATATTACTGTCTGCTTGATAGTGTAGTTTATGACCATATTGCTGTCTGCTTGATAGTGTAGTTTATGACCATATTGCTGTCTGCTTGATAGTGTAGTTTATGGCCATATTGATGGATAATGTAGTTTATGGTCATATTGATGGATAATGTAGTTTATGACCATATTGCTGTCTGCTTGATAGTGTAGTTCAAGTTGTCTGTAAGGAATCAGGACACTCTCACACTATGGGCCCTGACACTATACTTCCCCTCCACACATACACACATACACTCACACATACACACACATACACACATACACACACACACATACACACATACACGCTCACACATACACACACACACACATACACACACACACACACACACACATACACGCTCACACATACACACATACACTCACACATACACACATACACGCTCACACACACACACACACACACACACACACACACACACACATACACGCTCACACATACACACATACACACACACAGACACACATACACACTCACACATACACACACACACACACAGACACACATACACGCTCACACATACACACACACACACACACACACAGACACACATACACGCTCACACATACACACACACACACACACAGACACACACAAACAGACACACATACACGCTCACACATACACACACACACATACACACACAGACACACATACACGCTCACACATACACACACACACACACACACACACACACACAAACAGACACACGCACACACACAAACGTGACATGCTGTATCATGAAAGGGGTTCAGCAGCAGCTGCTGTAACTCTGTGTAATGGAACAGCCCTGCAGCAGCCATTCCTTTATAATGGACTGTAGGGGGGGGGGTTATGGGTTAAGGTTAAGGTTAGGGCTAGGGGTTAAGGTTAGGGTTAGGGGTTAGGGGTTAGGGGTTAAGGTTAGGGGTTAGGGTTAGGGGTTAGGGATTAGGGGTTAAGGTTAGGGGTTAGGGGTTAAGGTTAGGGGTTAGGGTTAAGGGTCTGCCTGTAGGGTTATGGGGCGTGACATTGTCTGGCTGTAGGGTTATGGGCCGTGACGTTGTCTGGCTGTAGGGTTATGGGCCGTGACGTTGTCTGGCTGTAGGGTTATGGGCCGTGACGTTGTCTGGCTGTAGGGTTATGGGGCGTGACGTTGTCTGGCTGTAGGGTTATGGGCCGTGACGTTGTCTGCCTGTAGGGTTATGGGGCGTGACGTTGTCTGGCTGTAGGGTTATGGGGCGTGACGTTGTCTGGCTTTAGGGTTATGGGCCGTGACGTTGTCTGGCTGTAGGGTTATGGGCCGTGACGTTGTCTGGCTGTAGGGTTATGGGGCGTGACGTTGTCTGGCTGTAGGGTTATGGGCCGTGACGTTGTCTGGCTGTAGGGTTATGGGCCGTGACGTTGTCTGGCTGTAGGGTTATGGAGCGTGACGTTGTCTGGCTGTAGGGTTATGGAGCGTGACGTTGTCTGCCTGTAGGGTTATGGGGCCGTGACGTTGTCTGCCTGTAGGGTTATGGGGCCGTGACGTTGTCTGGCTGTAGGGTTATGGGGCCGTGACGTTGTCTGGCTGTAGGGTTATGGGGCCGTGACGTTGTCTGGCTGTAGGGTTATGGGGCGTGACGTTGTCTGGCTGTAGGGTTATGGGGCCGTGACGTTGTCTGGCTGTAGGGTTATGGAGCGTTGCGTCACAGTAACTGACACACGACCCTCCTCAGTTATCTGTGTTCCCCTGGTGCCTGGTGGCTGGTCACTGGTGTGTCTATACACTGGGGCGTATTGGGTACAGCTGTAAGTAATGTGGCACACGCACACATACACATTCACAAACACACACCACCCGTTACAGACTGCCTTGTATGCATGATAACATTTCACCTTGACCCTGTAACATCACACATGGGGCTAGAGGCCAGAAGGGCAACAGAGATCCTTCTGGATGTTATGGAAAAGCAGAAGGAAGGTTCAGTCTCAGGGGACTTGTCTGAAGTCGGTACCGTCGATGTGCCAACTTCTGTTTGTAGCGTCCGAAACCGTTTGGGCTACAAACTAATGTTTGGGCTAGAAACGAATGACCCCACTGTGGAAAGGGGAGATTCTCAAGAACACCACGGTGGTCTCCATTTTGCTCTCCAAGTCCCACAAGTGTCACGGGACTCGTGTGAAGGTAAACGGTACCGGTTGTAAAAAGAAATTATGGAAGTACGAAGTTTTGTGCCTACCCAAAAAAGGGCTTAAATATGTGTAAAAAAAGTATATATATATATCCTGAACTTTCTTATATCTCCTAGACATAGGACAAACACTTCAAAACCTTGTTTTTATTATTTATTTTTTGACTGTCTTTTTTGCCATTTATGAACGTGTTATTCAATGCGTTTCTCTGGGCTACAGTAGTAAATGACAAATTCAATATTTTATCCCAAAAAAAGTTATATTTTATTTGATACCTAGAGGGGTCCTAAAATTCAAATCTCAAATAGCTAAATGATCCTTGTTATGACCTTCTTTAAACAATTCCATATAGCTTAGTAGTATTCCAAAAACAACAAAGTGGTCACTCCTCCACAAATGGATGTACCAATCCCAGATGGCCTCTTTTCTGGAAGGAAATCACCCTGGAAGATGGTAGGGTAGTAATTATAGCAGTAGTCTGTCTCACACGTTCCACTTCGCCCTGAGGCGATGATGGCTTTGATACAGAGTCAGCTCTATGTGGGATGTGTGATGGAATGATGAAGGATCGGCAACAGATGTAGCTGTAAGGTAGCTAGTTTAGCATCTCTAGCTACTGCCTTCCATCCTGACACCTGAAGTACTGTTTTCCCTGGTCCAGAAATGGTTCGGACGGTCAGCAACATCCCAAGGACCAGCGCTATTCCACCCAAGGACCAGAGGTCGAGTAACAAAGGGGTACTGATAGGTCTGGTCCAGGGCGTTATGTGCGGCTTGCTGATCCAGCACCAGCATCAGCAAGCCGCACTTAACGCTTTGGACCAGAGCTAGGGTACTGAGTTTATTTAGCATTAGCCTCAGCGTTGATATGACACTGAGTTTCTTCATGTTAGCGTCAGTGAGTTCATTAGCGGTAGCAGCAGAGGTGGCATCAGCCCCGGTCCAATGTTCTCCTAAATGAACCAGTGTCCATTACTCAGTGAATTAACACTATCTCTGCTACACAGCTGTAGTTATTATCAGCAAGCAGAGTGTTATCTCTCTCTCTCTCTCTCTCTCTCTCTCTCTCTCTCTCTCTCTCTCTCTCTCTCTCTCTCTATCTCTCTCTCTCTCTCTCTCTCTCTCTCTCTCTCTCTCTCTCTCTCTCTCTCTCTCTCTCTCTCTCTCTCTCTCTCTCTCTCTCTCTCTCTCTCTCTCTCTCTCTCTCTCTCTCACTCACTCACTCACTCACTCACTCACTCACTCACTCACTCACTCACTCACTCACTCACTCACTCACTCACTCACTCACTCACAGTGACATGACTGTCCCAGTGCCCCACACAGTGACATGATTAGAATAGT
Source organism: Coregonus clupeaformis (assembly GCF_020615455.1). Lineage (NCBI taxonomy): Eukaryota > Metazoa > Chordata > Actinopteri > Salmoniformes > Salmonidae > Coregonus > Coregonus clupeaformis. Next base: position 5,529 of record NW_025533627.1, read on the forward strand.
TGGTTGGTTAAGATAGCTAACTATTCCAATGATTTGCAGTTTACATTGGTGTTCTGATGACGCAATCATGAAGACGTATCCATGTCCATACTACACGCTTAGAAAAAAAAGGTTTGTTCGGCTGTCCCCGTAAGGACAACCCTTTGAAGAACGCTTGTGTCAAGTTGGGTCAAGTTGGCTGGATGCAGTTCTTGACACAAACCGGTGCGCCTGGCACCTACTACCATACCCCGTTCAAAGGCACTTAAATATTTTGTCTTGCCCATTCACCCTCTGATTGGCACACATACACAATCCATGTCTCAATTGTCTCAAGGCTTAAACATCCTTCTTTAACCTGTCTCCTCCCCTTCATCTACACTGTTTGAAGTGGATCTAACAAGTGACATCAATATGGGATCATAGCTTTCACCTGGATTCACCTGGTCAGTCTATGTCATAGATAGAGCAGGTGTTCTTAATGTTTTGTGTATTCAGTGTATGTTTCTGTAGTATGTGGGAAAGCATGTGAAAGTGAGCAGTCTGATGTTGCTTAGCGAGACACCAGGCTAAAAGTGAAATCTCACTTTACTGACAGACACGCAAACCTCTCTATGGCTTTGCTCTATAGAGAAACAACTTTGCTGTGTTTTAGCTTGAAGAGTGGTCTTGACTGACAATAATTTACTCCTGCCCAGGTTGTAACCCCACTGTGGATTTCCCAACAAGGAGCAGGAAAAGCAGTTTAGTTCTAGCTGCCCGGTCCGGCCTGTGCTGCTCCCCGCACCAAGCCAATGGTGCGCGTCGCCAGCCCGTGCCCGTTTCACCGGTGCCTGGTCAGGTACCGGTCAGCTGCTCCACACCGGAGCCTGAGCAATCCGCTCCACCGAAGTCCAGTCCAGCTCCAGCCAGTGGGGCTAGACCAGACCAGGGGCACTACGGGGGGGTTAGTAGAGGGTGGTGGTCAAGCCCGGAGCCGTAACCGCCTCCGAGGAGGAATGCCCACCCAGCCCTCCCCTGTTCGGTGATGTTTAGGCGCGGTCGCAGTCCGCGCCTTTAGGGGGGGGTACTGTCATGCCCTGGCTCTAGGGACTCTTTTAAGTTGAGCCAGGGTGTGTAGAGTTTATGTTTTGTGCTCGTTGTGTCTAGTCTAGTTTTTTGTATATCTATGTTGGCCAGAGTGGTTCTCAATCAGAGGCAACGAGTATCAGCTGTTGCTGGTTGTCTCTGATTGGGAACCATATTTAGTCAGGTGGTTTTCCCACAGTGTTTGTGGGATCTTGTTCCAATTAGGTTTGTGTTTAAACCGAGGACGTCACGTTATCGTTTGTTGTTTTGTTCGTGTGGTTACTCAAATAATAAAAATATGTTCACCTTCCACGCTGCGCCTTGGTCCTCTGTTCCCGACGATCGTGACAATTATATGCGTCCCAAATGGTACCCTGTTCCCTAATACAGTGCACTACTTTTGGCCAGAGTCCTACGGATGCCTTTTAGGATACAGCCATTGTGAAACACTAAAACAGCCACAACTAAGAGCATGAATTTGCTTTCCCATTGCTCTCATCCATCAGCAAGGCCATGATGGATTCATTACTCATTCCAAGGGGAAAAACAAGCCTGGTTCTGTAACTATCGCAGCATTGTACTCAGAGGTGCCAGATCAGGAGACCAGGGCCTTTCTTTCCGTGAAAAGCAGAAGAGCGTTTCCAAATGGCAAAAGATTAGGATCTCATGACCACATTCTTTTATTTTATTCCTCCCAGTTGGTTCTTTGCACTTTATCTCAGCAGCACCCCAGCTGGTTCTCAACAGGCTCCTTCACAATGGCTCCTGCCAATCTGTGTGTGTGTGTGTGTGTGTGTGTGTGTTTGTAGGATATACCTGAATGTCAATCAGACCTCTTACTCCCGTCCTCCTCTGGAGCGTGGTAACTATGTGTTATGCAGTCTACATAGAGCTGTCATTAACATGAACAACTGTCACGATCGTCGATAGATGAGGACTAAGGCGCAGCGTGATATGCGTACATTCTTTTATTGCAGTACACAACACGAACCAAAACAACAAAACAAACGATACGTGAAGTCCTGGGATGAACACAAAACCTTCCGGAACAAGATCCCACAAAATAACAGTGCCAAATAGGCTGCCTAAGTATGGTCCCCAATCAGAGACAACAAGCTACAGCTGCCTCTGATTGGGAACCACCCTGGCCAACATAGATATACACGAACTAGAACACAACATAGAAAACTATAACATAGAAAAATCCACACCCTGGCTCAACATATAAGAGTCCCCAGAGCCAGGGCGTGACAACAACGTGATGACATAATGCTATTCATGCTTCACTTCCTTGGCATGCTCAACTTCACATTCCCTGCTAAAACGGAGTCACACGCCGAGTCACACCCTATTGTCACGTCTCTTCCCGTTGTCCATGACTAAACAGATATACTAGCACAGCATTGCTAGCACAGCATTGCCCCTGTGCAGCTCAGTGTAAACAAGCATAGCGGTAGGGTCGGTATCTTCTGGCAAACCTAGACCTACGAACTTGGAAGAGGCTACCACCTGTCACGTCTCCTCCCGTTGCTCCCCTCCGGCGCTCTGATTCGCCAGTCTACTGAGCCACCGGTATGAGCTCACCACCTCGGCAACACTGGAATGGAAACCCAACGCACCCTAATCACCTCCAGAAGCACCTTGCACCTCATCATCTCATCACCACCCCTATACAGCCCTGGACTGTTCTGGATGATGTTGTGTGTGATTGTTAAGCTTCGTATCGTTTACTCTATGTTTGTTATTTCTCTTGCTCATTGTGAAGTAAACCTTGACCTTGTTAATTCCTGCGTCTGCGTCCTGCCTCTTCGTATACTCAGTACTCGTCACACCCTATGATCAACACATCCTTAGTAATACTTCTGCTGTTCTGTTCCATCGTCAACAACTACAACAACAACAACAAACAGTGATAGTCCCAAAACAAGACCTATTTACCCGAGGACCTCACCTCATTGAACAAGGTGGCGTAGCGGGTAGCTACAGAAAAACAGTTTTTGCTGCTCTCTCTGAGTAGGAATCATCATCATCATCATCATCATCATCACCATCAGGGTCATTCTGTCTGCTCTGCTCTGCCACTTCCATCCACTGAGTGTTGTATTAATGAGAGAGAGGGGGTGTAAAACATTTCTTTATTTTAAATAAATGTAAAAGTGGCGCACTGTCTAAGGGGAAGTTAGTTACACAACTAATGAGAAGGTGCTGAGATGTGAGCTGTAGGCTGTGTCCCAAATGACACCCCTATTCCCTATATAGTGCACTACTTTTGACCGTGGCCCATAGAGTTGGTCAAAAGAAGTGCACTATATAGGGAATAGGGTGCCATTTGGGACACAGCTACATTCTTGTCGGGGTCATGATGAATAATAGTTGTTTATGGTATCAAAGCATTTTCCTTCTTTGACAAGATGTGACTTTTCTCTCCTCTGAAATGTAATTAGGATGAAGAACAAGATGTTACTTTTCTCTCCTCTGAAATGTAATTAGGATGAAGAACAAGATGTTACTTTTCTCTCCTCTGAAATGTAATTAGGATGAAGAACAAGATGTGACTTTTCTCTCCTCTGAAATGTGATTAGGATGAAGAACAAGATGTGACTTTTCTCTCCTCTGAAATGTATTTAGGATGAAGAACATGATGTGACTTTTCTCTCCTCTGAAATGTAATTAGGATGAAGAACAAGATGTGACTTTTCTCTCCTCTGAAATGTAATTAGGATGAAGAACAATATGTGACTTTTCTCTCCTCTGAAATGTAATTAGGATGAAGAACAAGATGTGTTGTGTTGTTTATCCCATAGAAGGGGAAGACTAAGCTCTCTCTCTCTGATTCCTCCTTCTCTCCCTCTCCTCTGTTGGTTGGTGAAAGTTGGCTCTATGCCCATATTTAGAGGTCCTGTTCAGGGCTTAGTGAGTCATCGATTGTGTCTCAATAGTTATAATTTGATTAATTTCTTGGTGTCCGTCCTTTCCTTCAGGATCACAGATCTACCTACACTTGACATGATGTCCACTTCATGCTATCCAGTTCTTTCATCTAGCAGTGATAGCAAAGGAAAGGAGATTAGGAATACATTTTAGCATTTTGAAACACAAGCCATCCTGCAAGCCCCAGCAGCCCTCTGTCTTCCTCTCTACATTTTACATATTTAGCAGACGCTCTTATCCAGAGCGACTTACAGTTAGTGAATACATATTTAAAAAAATATATATATACTGGCCCCCCGTGGGAATCGAACCCACAACCCTGGCGTTGCAAACGCCATGCTCTATCAACTGAGCTACATCCCTGCCGGCCATTCCCTCCCCTACCCTGGACGACGCTGGGCCAATTGTGTGCCGCCCATGAGTCTCCCCGTCGCGGCCGGCTGCGACAGAGCCTGGATTCGAACCAGGATCTCTAGTGGCACAGTTAGCACTGCGATGCAGTGCCTTAGACCACTGCGCCACTCTCTGTCCTCCTCTCTGTCTTCCTCTGAGAGTGAGAGAGAGTGAGATAAATTTGGCGATAAAGCTGCTCTCACTACACTGTAAGTTAATAGGAATGCGACTTTTAGATTGCGAAAACGTCTATCAAACATGTAATATTTCACTACTGGCCGATGTCATAACGTGGAAGGTTGTCTTCTCTTGAATTAGCCATTGATCATATTTTTGCGATATTCCCACCTCGAGACGTGTAATTCAACAGAGGGTCCACCACATTTCTGTCTGCCACTTCAGTCCAGGGTGCATTGCATGGTGGCATTGCATGGCCGTTGCAAATATCAGACTCCACTCTGAGGCACATCGATCTGCAGGTTGAACATGGTGACATTATAGACTCCTAAATTGATAGTGTAGTTTGTTTAGGCGATTTTTAAGCTAACTAGCAACTTCACATGCTGTTACTGACTTTAGTATTATTGTGTGTAGCTACGTTTGCTAGCTACCTAGCTAGGTAGCTCGCTAGCCAGCAAGCCCATAGAGAGCTTTACACAGTGGGTTTTGTAGTCAACTTGAGCTGCAACGGATTTCCACAATGATTTTCACATGTTGCTACAAACCTTATTAAAATGACAAAATGAAACATTTGTTCACAAAAAAAATATTGTTTTTCAAATGTTAGTGTTATTTAACACTATTATTTAAATTATAGGCATTAGTGGTTTTGGGTGGATTTTTCCTTCAACTCCACCATTGTGTCCATCCACCACTTCAGAGACCATTTTACATTTTAATCCTTACCACACAGCAGCCACCACACCTGTAATAACAATCATCAATATTTGCCATTTAGCAGACGCTTTTATACAAAGCGACTTACAGTGATGCTCGCATACATTTTACCTATGGGTGGCCCCAACGGGAATCAAACCCATGACCTTTGGCATTGCAAGCATCTGCAAACGGTGCACAGAAGGCATCTGGCGTGTTGATGAAGTGCAGTACTTTACATCCTCTCAAAATAGTCATTTTCTCTTTTTCGCTCAGTGTGCACCTGAGGAGAGGCAGTGTGGGGAGATTTAGGATCATGCTGTCATTTCCTCCCATTCTCCCATGACTCCCCCCCCCCATCCGTTCTCAGCCTCTGAATACCTTTTCACAACGCTCTCCTGGGGATGCATTGTCACAGAAGCTATTTTCACCTCCCTCTGTCTCGCTCCCTCCTTTCACCTCCCTCCGTCTTCATCCTAGAGGTTAAGAGCGTTGGGCCAGTAACGAAAGGTTGCTGGTTCGAATCCTCAAGCTGGCAAGGTGAAAAAATCTGCCGTTCCCGCCCTTGAGCAAGGCTGTTAACCCCCAACAACAACTGCTACCCGGGCGCTGATGACGTGGACGTTGATTAAGGCAGCCCCCCCCCCGCACCTCTCTGATTCAGAAGGGTTGGGTTAAATGTGGAAGACACATTTGGGTTGAATGTATTCAGTTGTGCAACTGTACTAGATATCCCCTTTCCTTTCACCTCCCTCCACCTCCTGCCGTTTTCCTCCCTCCTTTCACCTCCCTCCTTCTCCCTAAAAGCATTCATGGAGTACAGAGTTTCCACAATATTTATTTTACCAATAACTTACTTTCAAATCTATAAAGGGAAGCGAACACGTACACACATTGGGAGAAAGGAGAAATTATTGGGACGCAACCAGAGCAATAGATAACCTTGTTCCAACACACACACCGAGCCATACAGTGTATATTTATTCTCTCTATTGTTTTTCAGTGTCACTCAGATCAATTAACACTCTTAGAAAAAAGGGTTCTTTGGGGTTCTATATAGAACCTTTTGGTTCTTTGGACGACATTACTGAACAAGGTTCTATATACACTGAGTGTACAAAACATTAAGAACACCTTCCTAATATCTCAGAGCAGCCTCAATTCTTTGTGGCATGGACTACAAGGTGTTGAAAGCGTTCCACGGGGATGCTGGCCCATGTTGACTCCAATGCTTCCCTTTAGTTGTGTCAAGTTGTCTCGATGTCCTTTGGGTGGTGGACCATTCTTGATTCACACCGGAAACTACCATACACCGTTCAAAGGCACTTAAATCTTTTGTCTTGCTCATTCACCCTCTGAATGGCACAACTACACAATCCATGTCTCAATTGTCTCAAGGCTTAAAAGTCCTTCTTTAACCTGTCTCCACACCTTCATCTACACGGATTGAAGTGGATTTAACAGGTGACTCCCATTGTTAAAGAGCCAACTTCATCGTCGATTTTTTGTTATACAGAAATAACTAAACATGTTGAAAAGCTGCTGTGTTGTTCAATGTACATGTAACCAGGTCAAAATTCCTGACCTACGGTTCACAATGCTCCCACCTAGGGAAATAAGGCCTGCAAGAAGAGCCCTGTGGCTTCCGGCTATTCGGTGTTGGAGAGTGGGAAATTGCTGGGACCCGGTGTCCAAGTAGCCTACACGAAGATATGTGTGTGGAAAACATTTAATCACTGGTAAGATATTTAACTCATTTAGGACAGTCCGTTTGTAACTCCACTCACTGTAGCTGTATAGTCCGTTTCTTTGTGTTGTTGTTCTTGGCTAGCTTAACGTGTTCTGGTTGGTAGCTAGCTAGCACTCACTCACTCACATGGCTAACGTTAGCGTCATCATGAAAAGCGGCATGAGGGAAGTCAATGTTGAAAAGTAATCTTTAGACGTTGTACTTTTCTTAAATATAGTTTTGTATTTGACTAAAACAAGCAGACAACAAGAACATTTTGTTTGAAAAAGGTGACGTTTTTGCTGTGAGCCAATGGGGTAAACAAAGTAACCATGGGTTGTTTTCCCCACAGGTGGGCAGGGGTCGCAACATTCTATTTAATACCGACTGGGACTATGTCAGGGCGAAGAAATTCATATTTTGAAACATTGTTGCCGAGGTCTGAGTGGAAAACAGCAATGTTCGCACAAACTAAATGCTAGCTAGAAGCAAGAGGAAATAAAATGTTTAGTAAAAGCATACAGTCCTAGATAAAAAATAAATAAAAAAAGGGGTTGTATGTTGGACCTTTTGGTCAACTCAAAATGTAACTACCATTCCATTTCAAAAATCAACTGCCATTCCAGCATGACCACGCAAGTGTCTTCATACAGAGACAAACACTGTATCTTTCCCAGTCTCATGTTTTCCAGTGGCACTTGGATCGGTTAACGTGCACTTTGAACTCTGCTGGAGATGATTGCTGATCCCTGCTGACCGGGCATTCAGTGCCTCGGTTCGACTGAAAACAGAGAATCTCCTATAATGGCATCATTGATCATTTGCCATCTCTTTTTCCCCTCCGTCTCTCGACTGAGTCGGTTTCAAATGACTTCTGCCATAACAAATATCTCTGTGACTCAGAGAAAGTGATCTGTTTTCCATGTGATAGAAGACTAGGCGTGTATCCCAAATGGCACCTGCTGCACCTGCTGCACAAAATAAATAAATAAATAATAAATAAATAAATAAATAATAAATAAATAATAAATTAATTAATAAATGAATAAATTAATTAATAAATTAATTAATATTTATTTATTTATTTAATAAATTAATAAATTAATAAATTAATACATTAATATATTAATAAATTAATAATACATTAATAATAAATTAATTCATTAATAAAGGTCTAATCGTAATGAAGCTGTTTTTGTTATTACTCTAGTGCAGGGTTTCTTAAACTATGGGTCGGGACCCAAAGTGAGCCCTGGTGTCACGACTTCCGCCGAAGTTGGTGCCTCTCCTTGTGCGGGCGGCGTTTGGCAGTCGTCGTCACCGGCTTTCTAGCTGCCACCGATCTACGTTTCTGTTTTCCATTTGTTTTGTCTTGATTGTACACACCTGGTTCCCATCACGTTATGATTATTTCCCTATTTAACCCTCCGGTTCCCTCATGGTTTTGTGCGTGATTGTTCTTTGTTTTGTGTTTATGACTGCTGTGTGCTGGTGTATTTCCCTGCGTGGAAATTAGTATTTGATTATTTTCGAGTAAAGTTCGTCTGTTACTCAGTTCTGTGTCCTTTGCCTGACTCCGTCCTACTGCTGCACACTGACACCTGACACCTGGGCATGTAAGAGGTTGAACGGTTTAGTTTCTCATTTGAGTCTCAGGCTGAAAGAGTATCAAGATCCCCTGCTCGGGCTGCTCTAGTGGAATAAGAAGGGACAGTCCCTTTCCTTAACCCACTTGTGTAATAACACAATTGCATTTGTACAATGTTATTGGTGAAGAACAGTAAAAACTCTCTCTCTCTCTCTCTCTCTCTCTCTCTCTCTCTCTCTCTCTCTCTCTCTCTCTCTCTCGCTCTCTGTCTCTCAAATAAAGCTACATCTCCACTATGCACAGAGAGACGTATGGGATGTATGAAGTTATAGTATATATTGAATGTTATAATGTTATGTGAATAAATGGAGACAATGTGACTAGATCCCAGTACCGATTACTGTTTGATCCTGCTCCTAGCAGCTGCAAACACACCTTGTATTTCCCGAGACACCATGATCTTTATTGGAAGTGGCAGAGCTATGCTGATAGCAGTTCCCAAAAACAAAGAAGAGAAAAAACCTGCCAGAACGATTGTTGCTGCTGGCATGACTGCCCTCGCTTTGTTGTTAGAGCTAGACCGGTGCTCTAAAAGCTAGTGACCGGTGCTCTAAAAGCTAGTGACCGGTGCTCTAAAAGCTAGTGACCGGTGCTCTTAGACCGGTGCTCTAAAATAAAGAAGAATCTTGGACTGGACGGTTGGCATCAAACTGACAAGCCCCGAAATACCTATCCAGGGTTACGTTCTAAATGGCATCCCATTCCCTATAGAAATGCACTACTTTTGACCAAAGCCCTGCACTATAAAGGGATGCCATTAGGGATGCAACCCCAGTTATTTTATATTCCTCTGATATGGTCCACCTATGTGCCAGAGTGCATTCCTCAAAGAAGTACACATTCTTTCATATCAAAAGAGATCTTCTGGAGGGAACAGGTAGCGTGCAGCAACATTCTCCTAACAGAAGTGTCAAGGTTGTGTGTCCCAAATGGCTGCCTATTCCCTATAATATGGTGCACCACTTTTTACCGGGGCCAAAAGAAATTAGCGTTTGTCTGTAGAAAGAGTACTTTAGCCTTCAGGACTTGGGTTTGCTTTTGAACACAAAATGACTGTGCTCACTTCAGTTAGTGGGGTAAATTGGGTTTAATTGAGATTTTTTTTTACCACAACTTGACAAAATACAATGGTTTCTTCTGCGAACTGACAAGAATCAGACACAGTCTGCTTTAAATAAAACATTATAATTACAAAACAATTTGTTCTAGTTCCGCACCTCGAAATGGATGGTGGCATACTGTTATTCTGCCACAGGTATGTTGATGTTGGATTGGTATAAAAGTCACACTGGAATTCAATAAGGTGCCATTTGGGACATGGCCAGGGAATCCACAGCCCCTTATCCTGCCTCCTCAGTCCCTTACGGAGTCAGCAGAGGAGATCAACCAAGCTGCGGAGGATGCTAGGAGACGAGGAGAGGAGTCAGTGCTGCTAACCCCATCTCTGACTGCTGTGTTAGCCACCAGATAGAGATGTCTCAAATAGAAGGAGAGAGAGAGAGAAAGAGAGAGAGAGAGAGAGAGAGAGAGAGAGAGAGAGAGAGAGAGAGAGAGAGAGAGAGAGAGAGAGAGAGAGAGAGAGAGAGAGAGAGAGAGAGAGAGAGAGGGGAAAGCGGTGTTGGGGGAAAAACATTCAACATTATAAAATCAATGTACACAAACAACAAGTGTGCTGTTAAAATTGGCAAAAAACCCACACATTTCTTTCCACAGGGTCGTTGGGTGAGACAGGGATGCAGCTTGAGCCCCACCCTCTTCAACATATATATCAACGGATTGGATAGGGCACTAGAACAGTCTGCAGCACCCGGCCTCACCCTACTAGAATCTGAAGTCAAATGTCTACTGTTTGCTGATGATCTGGTGCTTCTGTCCCCAACCAAGGAGGACCTACAGCAGCACCTAGATCTTCTGCACAGATTCTGTCAGACCTGGGCCCTGACTGTTAATTTCAGTAAGACAAAAATAATGGTGTTCCAAATAAGGTCCAGTTGCCAGGACCACAAATACAAATTACATCTAGACACCATTGACCTAGAGCACACAAAAAACGATACATACCTCGGCCTAAACATCCGCACCACAGGTAACGAACTGAGAGACAAGGCAAAAAGGGCCTTCTAAGCCATCAAAAGGAACATACAATTCGACATCCCAATTAGGATCTGGCTAAAAATACTTGAATCAGTTATAGAACCCATTGCCGTCTATAGTTGTGAGGTCTGGGGTCCGCTCACCAACCAAGAAACACCAAATAATGCATGCAGAGCATAATTAGGCCAATACCCGACAATTATCAAAATCCGTTAAATTCTACCTAAAAGGAAGCGATTCCCAAACCTTCCATAACAAAGCCATCACCTACAGAGAGATTAACCTACAAAAGAGTCCCCTAAGCAAACTGGTCCTGGGGCTCTGTTCACAAACACAAACAGACCCCACAGAGTCCCAGGACAGCAACACAATTAGACCCAACCAAATCATGAGAAAACTAAAAGATAATTACTTGACACATTGGAAAGAATTAATCAAAAAAGAAATAAAACGGAATGCTATCTGGCCCAAAACAGAGGGTACACAGTGGCAGAATACCTGACCACTGTGACTCACCCAAAGTTAAGAAAATCCTTGACTACAAAATGAGGTGGAAACTGAGTTGCACTTCCTAACCTCCTGCCAAATGTATGACCATATTAGAGACACATATTTCCCTCAGATCACACAGACCCACAAAGAATTCGAAAACAAATCCAATTTTGATAAACTCCCATATCTATTAGGTGAAATAACCCAGTGTGCCACCACAGCAGCAAGATTTGTGACCTGTTGCCACAAGAAAAGGGCAACCTGTCAGGGCGTGCTGTAGGTGTAATGGTGGAATCAAACGCAGGACTCAGAACGATATTCCAATCTCTTGTATTACTGCCCATACATAGGCAAAAAGGACAACTTGGCCCGAAGGCGAAAATTACGCACAACGGCGAAAAGAAACAGCGCACAAACAGGTGCGACAAAATGTAACCGCGCACAAACAGGTGCGACAAAATGTAACTGCGCACAAACAGGTGCGATAATACTCCAGCGTGGTGGAGAGAAGCTCAACCGAGCAATACACACAACTGACGGAAAATAATTACACACAACACTAGACAAACACAACGAGAAACTTATAGGACACTAATTACGCCAAAACAGAAACAGGTGTGGAAACAAACAGACAAAAGCAAACGAACATGAAACATACAGCGGTGGCAGCTAGAATTCGGAGACGACGAACGCCGAAACCTGCCCGAACAAGGGAGAGAGGCAGCCTCGGCCGAAACCGTGACAGTACCCCCCCCTGGCCCGCGGCTCCAGACGTGCGCCGACCCCGGCCTCCGGGGACGACCAGGAGGACGCGGAGCAGGGCGCGTCGGATGCCCCCGATGGAATTCCGTCAGGAGCGACGGGTCCAAAACGTCTCTCCTCGGCACCCAGCACCGCTCCTCCGGACCGTACCCCTCCCACTCCACTAGATACTGGAGACCCCCCATCCGACGTCTCGAATCCAAGATGGATCTCACGGAGTACGCCGGTGCCCCCTCGATGTCCAACGGGGGCGGAGGAGTCTCCAAGATCTCATTTTCTTGGAGTGGGCCCGCTACACCGGCCTGAGAAGGGGACACATGGAACGAGGGGTTAATACACTTATACTCCACAGGTAGCTGTAATCTATAACAAACCTCGTTCAACCTTCTCAGGACTTTAAATGGCCCTACAAACCGCCGACCCAGTTTCCGACAGGGCAGGCGGAGGGGCAGGTTTCTGGTAGAGAGCCAGACTCGATCACCAGGTGCGTACACCGGTGCCTCACTGCGGTGGAGATCAGCGCTCGCCTTCTGACGTCGGAGGGCCCGCTGCAGGTGGACGTGTGCAGCGTTCCAAGTCTCCTCCGAGCGCCGCGCCCACTCATCCACCGCAGGAGCCTCGATCTGGCTCTGCTGCCAGGGTGCCAGAACCGGCTGGTAACCTAACACACATTGAAATGGAGTTAGGTTAGTGGAGGAATGGCGTAGGGGAATTCTGGGCCATCTCGGCCCAGGGAACATACCTTGACCACTCCTCCGGCCGGTCCTGGCAGTATGTTCTGAGAAACCTACCCACATCCTGGTTTACGCGTTCCACCTGCCCATTACTCTCCGGGTGGTAACCCGAGGTGAGGCTCACCGAGACCCCCAACCGCTCCATAAACGCTCTCCAGACTCTGGAGGTGAATTGGGGACCCCGATCAGCCACAATGTCCTCGGGTACCCCGTAGTGCCGGAACACATGGGTAAACAGTGCCTCGGCAGTTTGTAGGGCAGTAGGAAGACCCGGCATGGGGAGCAAACGACAGGCCTTAGAGAACCGGTCCACAACGACCAGGATGGTCGTATTCCCTTGGGAGAGGGGAAGGTCTGTTATAAAGTCCACTGAGAGGTGGGACCATGGTCGTTGTGGAACGGGCAGGGGTAGCAACTTACCCCTAGGTAGATGTCTAGGCGCCTTACACTGGGCGCACACCGAGCAGGAGGAAACATAAACCCTCACATCCCTTGCCAACGTGGGCCACCAGTACTTGGCACTAAGACAGTGCACTGTCCGGCCGATACCCGGATGTCCAGAGGAGGGTGACGTGTGAGCCCAATAGATCAATCGATCCCGAACCTCGAGCGGGAACGTACCTCCGACCCTCCGGGCACTGTGGTGGACTAGGGTCGGTGCGTAACGCCCGCTCGAGTTCAGCATCGACCTCCCACACTACCGGTGCCACCAGACACGACTCAGGCAGTATGGGAGTGGGCTCCACGGACCTCTCCTCCGTGTCATACCGCCGAGACAGCGCATCTGCCTTGCCATTCTGTGACCCAGGGATGTACGTGATCTTAAAAGTAAACCTGGTCAAGAACATACTCCATCTTGCCTGGCGAGGGTTCAGCCTCCTCGCCGCCCGGATGTACTCCAGGTTACGGTGGTCCGTCAAAATGAGGAAAGGGTGTTGAGCCCCCTCAAGCCAGTGCCTCCACACCTTTAGAGCCTGTACCACGGCTAACAGCTCCCTGTCCCCTACGTCATAGTTCCGCTCCGCCGGACTGAGCTTCTTAGAATAAAAGGCACAGGGGCGGAGTTTAGGTGGCGCGCCAGACCGTTGTGAAAGCACGGCTCCTAAACCGGCCTCCGACGCGTCCACCTCTACCTGGAACGGCAAAGAGGGATCCGGATGCGCCAGCACCGGGGCCGAGGTAAACAGGTCCTTCAGCCTCCCAAACGCCCTGTCCGCCTCGGCCGACCACTGCAGACGCACCGGACCCCCCTTCAACAGAGACGTGATGGGAGCTGCCACCTGTCCAAAACCCCGGATAAACCTCCTGTAGTAATTTGCAAACCCCAAAAACTGCTGCACCTCCTTCACAGTGGTTGGTGTTTGCCAATTACGCACGGCCGACACCCGGTCTACCTCCATCTTCACCCCTGACGCAGACAACTGATAACCCAAAAAGGAGACCGACTCCTGGAAAAACAGACACTTCTCTGCCTTCACATACAGGTCGTGCTCCACCAGCCTCCGCAACACTCTACGCACCAGGGCCACATGCTCGACACGGGTAGGTGAGTACACGAGAATGTCATCAATGTACACCACCACCCCCTGCCCCTGCATGTCCCTGAAGATCTCATCCACAAATGATTGGAAAACTGACGGAGCGTTCATCAACCCGTATGGCATGACCAGATACTCGTAATGGCCCGAGGTGGTACTAAAGGCTGTTTTCCATTCATCACCCTCCTGATGCGCACCAAGTTGTACGCGCTCCTGAGATCTAATTTCGTGAAGAAACGCGCCCCATGCAACGACTCAGTCATGGTCGCAATCAGCGGGAGTGGATAACTATACTTCACCGTAATCTGATTGAGACCACGGTAATCGATGCACGGGCGCAAACCACCATCCTTTTTCTTCACGAAAAAGAAACTCGAAGACGCAGGGGAAGTGGAAGGCCGTATGTATCCTTGTCTCAGCGATTCGTCTATGTAAATCTCCATAGCTTTCTTCTCCTCCTGAGACAGAGGATACACATGGCTCCGTGGGAGCGCAGCTCCTGCCTGGAGGTCTATCGCACAATCTCCCTGCCTATGGGGTGGCAACCGCGTCGCCCTCGCCTTACTAAACGCAATAGCCAAATCCCCATACTCAGGTGGAACGTGCAATGCGGGCACCTGGTTTGGACTCTCCACCGAGGTAGCCCCCTACGGAAACGCCCAAACATCTACCCACACACTGAGCAGACCACTCCATCAGAGCCCTCTCCTGCCACGAAATAGCTGGGTTATGGGTACTCAACCAGGGCATGCCCAGCACCACCGGATACGCAGGAGAGTCAATCAGGAACAGCTGAATCATCTCCTGATGATCCCCCTGCGCACACATCCTAAGTGGCGCCGTGACCTCCCTGATTAAGCCCATACCCAACGGACGACTATCTAGGGCGTGAACGGGAAAAGGGACATCAACAGGAATGAGGGGAATCCCTAACGCTAAACAAAACTTTTTATCAATAAAATTCCCAGCCGCGCCTGAATCTACCAGCGCCTTATGCTGGGAATGAGGTGCTACCTGTGGAAAACGTACAGGCATACAAAAATGGGCAACAGTGAGCTCTGGGTGAGTGGGGCGCCTACTCACCTGGAGGGAATCCCCAGTGCGGGACCTGTCGTCATCTCCCCTAGGAGGCCATCCCCAGCACCTAGCCGCGGTGTGTCCTCCCCGACCACAGTTGGTGCAGTGGATGGACCCCCCTAGCCTGCCGACTCCTCCTCTCTCTAGCGCCAGCGCCCCCGAGCTCCATAGGACACGGCTCGGAGGCGCTGGAG
Organism: Coregonus clupeaformis; assembly: GCF_020615455.1. Taxonomy (NCBI): domain Eukaryota; kingdom Metazoa; phylum Chordata; class Actinopteri; order Salmoniformes; family Salmonidae; genus Coregonus; species Coregonus clupeaformis. Next base: position 21,044 of record NW_025533627.1, read on the forward strand.
GGTGAAATGGACGGACCCTCCGCAGGACGTCCGCGGGTAGCCAGTAGGTTATCCAGCCTGATGGACATGTCAACCAGCTGGTCGAAAGAGAGGCTGGTGTCCCTACAAGCCAGCTCCCGACGGACGTCCTCTCGTAGGCTACATCTGTATAGATCGATGAGGGCCCGATCATTCCACCCTGCATCTGCCGCTAGAGTACGGAATTCGAGCGCGAATTCCTGGGCACTTCTCCTCCCCTGCCGGAGGAAGACCAGACGCTCCCCGCCGCTTTCCCCTCCGGGGGATGGTCAAACACCGCCCTGAAGCGGCGGGAGAACTCGTTGTAGGTAATCGTCGTGGCGTCGATCTTCCTCCACTCCGCGTTGGCCCACTCCAACGCTTTTCCCGGCCAGGCAGGAGATCAGGCGGACACGCTCATGCCCTGAAGGTGCCGGGTGCACTGTGGCCAGGTATAGCTCCACCTGGAGTAGGAATCCCTGACACCCAGCCGCGGTTCCGTCGTAGGCCCTCGGGAGAGATAGTCGGACTCCTCGAGGTTCCGGCGCTGGAATGGGCGGGCTGGCCGATGGTGCTGGCAGGGCGGGAGGCGGTGGAGGCGTACCCCAGCCTCGGAGGGTGGAAATCACCTCCTGCAGGGCGGTCCCCATCTGCAGGAGCTGATCTTGTTGGTCCCGAACCTGGGCCTCCAGTCTCGTCTGGGCTGCTTCGGCTCCTGCTGATTCCATAGAAGGTGTGTAATTCTGTCAGGGCGTGCTGTAGGTGTAATGGTGGAATCAAACGCAGGACTCAGAACGATATTCCAATCTCTTGTATTACTGCCCATACATAGGCAAAAAGGACAACTTGGCCCGAAGGCGAAAATTACGCACAACGGCGAAAAGAAACAGCGCACAAACAGGTGCGACAAAATGTAACCGCGCACAAACAGGTGCGACAAAATGTAACCGCGCACAAACAGGTGCGATAATACTCCAGCGTGGTGGAGAGAAGCTCAACCGAGCAATACACACAACTGACGGAAAATAATTACACACAACACTAGACAAACACAACGAGAAACTTATAGGACACTAATTACGCCAAAACAGAAACAGGTGTGGAAACAAACAGACAAAAGCAAACGAACATGAAACATACAGCGGTGGCAGCTAGAATTCCGGAGACGACGAACGCCGAAACCTGCCCGAACAAGGGAGAGAGGCAGCCTCGGCCGAAACCGTGACACAACCAGTGAAGAACAAACACCATTGTAAATACAACCCATATTTATGTTTATTTATTTTCCCTTTTGTACTTGAGCTATTTGCACATCATTAGAACACTGTACATAGCCATAATATGACATTTGAAACGTTTACCCGAGGAACTACAACAACAATAACAAACAGTGATAGTCCCAAAACAAGACCTATTTACCCGAGGACCTCACCTCATTGAACAAGGTGGCGTAGCGGGTAGCTACAGAAAAACAGTTTTTGCTGCTCTCTCTGAGTGGGAATCATCATCATCATCATCATCATCATCATCACCATCAGGGTCATTCTGTCTGCTCTGCTCTGCCACTTCCATCCACTGAGTGTTGTATTAATGAGAGAGAGGGGGTGTAAAACATTTCTTTATTTTAAATAAATGTAAAAGTGGCGCACTGTGTAAGGGGAAGTTAGTTACACAACTAATGAGAAAGTGCTGAGATGTCCCAAATGACACCCCTATTCCCTATATAGTGCACTACTTTTGACTGTGGCCCATAGAGTTGGTCAAAAGAAGTGCACTATATAGGGAATAGGGTGCCATTTGGGACACAGCTACATTCTTGTCGGGGTCATGATGAATAATAGTTGTTTATGGTATCAAAGCATTTTCCTTCATTGACAAGATGTGACTTTTCTCTCCTCTGAAATGTGTGTTCTTTAATTAAGATGAAGAACGTCCTTTCCTTCAGGATCACAGATCTACCTACACTTGACAGGTGAAAGCAACATGATGTCCACTTCATGCTATCCAGTTCTTTCATCTAGCAGTGATAGCAAAGGAAAGGAGATGAGGAAGGATAGAAGGAAGGAATACATTTTAGCATTTTGAAACATAAGCCACCCTGCAAGCCCCAGCAGCCCTCTGTGACCCAGGCAGTCTCCCTCTCTCAAATCAAATCAAATCAAATCAAATGTTATTTGCCACATGCGCCGAATACAACAGGTGTAGACATTACCGTGAAATGCTTACTTACAGCCCTTAACCAACAATGCATTTATTTTTTAATAAAAAAAAACAACAAAAAAGTGTTGAGAAAAAAAAGAGCAGAAGTAAAATAAAATAACAGTAGGGAGGCTATATACAGGGGGGTGCCGGTGCAGAGTCAATGTGCGGGGGCACCGGCTAGTTGAGGTAGTTGAGGTAGTTGAGGTAATATGTACATGTGGGTAGAGTTAAAGTGACTATGCATAAATAATTAACAGAGTAGCAGCAGCGTAAAAAGATGGGGTGGGGGTGGGGGGGCAGTACAAATAGTCTGGGTAGCCATGATAAGCTGTTCAGGAGTCTTATGGCTTGGGGGTAGAAGCTGTTGAGAAGCCTTTTGGACCTAGACTTGGCGCTCCGGTACCGCTTGCCGTGCGGTAGCAGAGCGAACAGTCTATGACTAGGGTGGCTGGAGTCTTTGACAATTTTGAGGGCCTTCCTCTGACACCGCCTGGTATAGAGGTCCTGGATGGCAGGAAGCTTGGCCCCAGTGATGTACTGGGCCGTACGCACTACCCTCTGTAGTGCCTTGCGGTCAGAGGCCGAGCAGTTGCCATACCAGGCAATGATGCAACCAGTCAGGATGCTCTCGATGGTGCAGCTGTATAACTTTTTGAGGATCTGAGGACCCATGCCAAATCTTTTCAGTCTCCTGAGGGGGAATAGGCTTTGTCGTTGTGTCTTGGTGTGTTTGGACCATGATAGTTCGTTGGTGATGTGGACACCAAGGAACTTGAAGCTCTCAACCTGTTCCACTACAGCCCTGTCGATGAGAATGGGGGCGTGCTCAGTCCTCTTTTTTTCCTGTAGTCCACAATCATCTCCTTTGTCTTGGTCACGTTGAGGGAGAGGTTGTTATCCTGGCACCACACGGCCAGGTCTCTGACCTTCTCCCTATAGGCTGTCTCATCGTTGTTGGTGATCTGTTGTGTCATCAGCAAACGTAATGATGGTGTTGGAGTCGTGCCTGGCCATGCAGTCATGGGTGAACTGGGAGTACAGGAGGGGACTGAGCATGCACCCCTGAGGGGCCCCCGTGTTGAGGATCAGCGTGGCAGATGTGTTGTTACCTACCCTTACCACCTGGGGGTGGCCCGTCAGGAAGTCCAGGATCCAGTTGCAGAGGGAGGTGTTTAGTCCCAGGGTCCTTAGCTTAGTGATGAGCTTTGAGGGCACTATGGTGTTGAACGCTGAGCTGTAGTCAATGAATAGCATTCTCACGTAGGTGTTCCTCTTGTCCAGGTGGGAAAGGGCAGTGTGGAGTGCAATAGAGATTGCATCATCTGTGGATCTGTTGGGGCTGTATGCAAATTGGAGTGGGTCTAGGGTTTCTGGTATAATGGTGTTGATGTGAGCCATGACCAGCCTTTCAAAGCACTTCATGGCTACAGACGTCAGTGCTACGGGTCGGTAGTCATTTAGGCAGGTTATCTTAGTGTCTCTCTCTCTCTCTTTCTATCTCTCCCTGCCTCTCTCCCTGCCTGTCTCTCTGTCTTCCTCTCTGTCTTCCTCTCTGTCTTCCTCTCTGTCTTGCTCTCTGTCTTGCTCTCTGCCGGTCTGTCTGTTCCTTTTTTGCTCCCCAATTAGCATCTGGGCTGATTAGTAATCAACACTATATACATAATATGACATTTGAAATGTATTTATTCTTTTGGAACTTCTGAGTGTAATGTTTACTGTTAATATTTATAGTTTATTTCACTTTTGTTTACTATCTACTTCACTTGCTTTGGCAATGTTAACATATGTTTCCCATGCCAATAAAGCCCTTAAATTGAATGAGAGAGAGAGAGCGAGAAAGAGAGAGTGAGAGAGAGAGAGAGAGAGAGAGAGAGAGAGAGAGAGAGAGAGAGAGAGAGAGAGTTTAATTAAAATCCTCCATAAAACACCCAGGGGATGCCAGTAACTCTCCATCAGAGGAGGTTGGTGGCAGGTTAATTGGGGAGGACAGGCTCATAATAATGTCTGGAGCGGAATCAGTGGAATGGCATCAAACACATGGTTTCCATTTTATCCCTTCCAGCCATTATTATGAGCCGTCCTCCCCTCAGCAGCCTCCGCTGCTCTCCATCTACCATGTTCCAGACCCACGCAAGGTCAGCAGTCACATACATACTGCAGTGTAACAGCATCTCTATTGGAGTTCAGTGGACTGGCTGTCTACTGTCTTTGTAGCCATGTTTTTCAGATAGAGAGCAACAAAACCTCAAGGGCATGTACAACTGGATACCTAAACCTGGTAAATCAATCAACTGTGTTGAGATTTAGCCTATAATATGGTGTGGTTGATTACTTATTTAATTCACGTGATTAAAATGTCAAAAATTGATCACAACTCAAACTGATCTTAAATGATCTTGTGTGAATATGCAAATGAACATATTTTCCAGTAACATCTGTAGCCTGTAATTAGAATGACAGATACAACGTTGTGGTTGTGGACTCAAATCATTGGAAGAGTAAATCAATTATTACATTTGTATTTATCTAAATAATATGTACTGTTAGCTTTATAATACAGTGAGCTGTTGCGCCAATATTTCAAATGGAGACAACTGTCTCTTTAAAAGCGTGGGGTACATTCTAACCACACCCTTCAAAGCATTTAACCAATCCTCTACCATGACACATTATGATCGTCTTCTGCAGGTGGTCCAATCGCGTACCGGCTTGCAATTCCAGGGCACCAGGGGCATATTCATTATGTCGATTCAGTTGCAAAATGTTTCTTAAACGGAAGCAAACGGAAGGACATGGTGCGGGACCTATCTGAATTTATCCAATAGAAACTTTCGTTTTCGTTGCAAAACGCAAACGTTTGCAACTGTTTGGACCAATGATTACACCAGACTCTAGTAAAGTAGGGGTGACGCGTTTGCAGCGACACAATTGAAAAGAAAGCAGTAACAAGTAATAATATGTGTCGGATCAGTGGAACAACAGCGAGCAAATAGAACGGATGGAATGTACGAGCAACAGTGTTCAACTATTAGATAAGCAGGTTGATCAACTCTCTCCCGCGCTGGATCTGCTGCATTAGGTTGGTGTTTATATTGTATCAAAGGAAAGAAGATTGCGACAGTGTAGCAATGTCCCTTTCTTTTCGCTTTGGTCTTCTCTTCCAGCATCAGTGCTGATAACCGCGACTGTCTACCTAGTAGGCTACCAATCACTACACATTTGAGCATAACTCATGCGGAAGTCTTTACAATGTAGTTTTAGCTTAGATTTTTCTATAATTCGTCAAGATGTGAAATGCGCTGATAACTTTGCATCACTGTAGAACGTTTTAGCACGTGCCGCCCGGTGGATGAAGGCTGAACATGTATCATGTCTTGGGCACAACAATAATCATGATCTGTCAAGCCCATGTCAAATAGACAACTACATTGATCGAGTTTTTTGTCTCCGTATTGGAAGTAATGTTAACGGGTTTTTAACCAGATACAATTTTCTGTAGCCTATAAATAATGCTTGTACCTTGAAAACAATGGTAACTGTTGATGTGTGAACAAATTAAACAGCAAACATTGCTGATGATGGGGGGGGTCTCGACCTATGTATCTGTAGCAGAGGGTTCTGTAAACCGAAGAATGACATGGGTACCGTAGTTAAAATCACGTCGTCAGTTTTTTTTTTTTTTTTTACCTTGAATATGTCCACATCAGATGATATCCTGTATGCAGACTATTGATGTGTAATCCTTACTGGTCAGCATAGCACATGAAATGTTTGGACGGAATTATACAAACGTGATAATGTTCAAAGGGATGCCTCCTACCCTTGACCTCCAGGACTATATGTAGCCTAATTGCTCGAGACAATATTATGAATTTCGCAACCAGCCATGAAGTAGGTCTACCTCCGATGTTTTGCCATCAGCTGCCTGCAGTAACGGAGGAATGGGCTTAACATGAATGTAGTTATGTATTTCCATTGCAGGCCATTCCTACAGCTGTAAAAAAAAAAAAAAACTTCTGTTGAAAAGAAATGATGACGACAGATATTTGGTGTATGCATCAAATTATCCTCCAGTTTACTCTCTACTACAATAGCCAAAGACATTGAGGTAGGGAGGATGATGGGATGTCTTTGTCTGTTATCCTATAATAAATATTATTAATATTACAATGTTTTTGAACCCATGGCTGTTATAGCGATGGAACTCTTGGTAGAAAGTGGTTGATGTTTGTTTCATAGAACGAGTAGCCTCTTTCTAGTGGTTTTAACAGTGAGTTTTATTCATATTCTGGTGACATGGTGCCCACAGCCCGCCCCACACATATGTTCCTGCAGGTGGTCTGTCTACAATCACAGTCCAGTTAGTCAGGATGTGTCCCAAATGCCACCTTATTCCCTATATAGTGCACTACTTTTGACCAGAGCCTGGTAGTAGGTAGTGCACTATATAGGAAATAGGGTGCCTTTTACAGCGCTTGACGCAGGAGCTGTCTTTTTCCAAGTCGGTCCATTAGACTATGTAAACGGAAACTCACAAATGACATTATGCTATAGAGACCTCTGATTGGTCACTGTTAAAGTGGAACTTACAGCATTTTAGCAACATGAAATCTTATTAAAATCTGTTCACCCGAGAAAGAATGACACTTATTATTTTATTTATTTATATTTTATGACAAGCGAGCACTTAGATATGGTCATTTTCACTTTTTCATAAATTCTTAGAACGTTTGGGAATGACGTAGGCATTTGTGAAAATTCTATAGCAATATAGAGTGGGAAAGTGGCAGGGCAGGAAATAAAACTGAAGAAAAACATCTCTCGTCTACGCAGAACGGTGCGCCATAGCCAATCAGAGGTACAGTAGGCCTACTGTAAATGCAAATAAGCCATTTGTCATAAGGGCCGGCCATCATTCACTTTGAAATGGACTGTGTATTTACAGGCAGTTGCAACAGCGCGACATTAGATAATTAGAACGCATTCGGCAAAAGCCACAAAATACTCTTGATTTGGATTTCTGCAAATATGTAGCTAAGTACCACGGGGGTCCTCTTACATTTGAGAACTTTACAGTCCTGTTGATCAAACAACCATAAAAAGGTAGGCTATCTTTCCCTATATGCACATGATCAACAACTAATGCTAGCCAGAGCAATAATCAAATAAAAAATAAATATAATTATATAATAATTAGCTAAAATCTAATGAAGGAACATTAGATAAAGACTCTCAACATTTTTCAGCCAGTTGGCTGTCAAAATTGCACTGATAAACGATGGGGAATAGTCTGCTCGTCCTTCTGCAGCCTCGTCCTAGTGTATCTCACCCGTCTCAGACGTTTCCCGCTGTCTCACCCGTCTCAGACGTTTCCCGCTGTCTCACCCGTCTCAGACGTTTCCCGCTGTCTCACCCGTCTCAGACGTTTCCCGCTGTCTCACCCGTCTCAGACGTTTCCCGCTGTCTCACCCGTCTCAGACGTTTCCCGCTGTCTCACCCGTCTCAGACGTTTCCCGCTGTCTCACCCGTCTCAGACGTTTCCCGCTGTCTCACCCGTCTCAGATGTTTCCCGCTGTCTCACCCGTCTCAGATGTTTCCCGCTGTCTCATCCCACTGTCTCATCCGTCACAGCTGCTGTATGACTTATCATCCTCATTGAATGGTGTGACATCACGATCCCTATTCAGCATATTTAAATGCAAGTGATGATTTGTGTGTGTGTGTGTGTGTGTGTGTGTGTGATGGTTGCGGAGAGAGAGGAGAGTGCACTAGAGAGCGGAGCATCAATTCATTCATTCATACATGCTAATGAATAGTCTGTAGGCAGTGACTGGGAGCGGGATGTTGTCGGTACCCGTTGGCTTTGCTCTGTACAGAGCTTTAGTGGCGGATTGAAATGACTAGTGGCAACTGGCTGGTTCTGCCGGGTGCGGCCCGCTACCGCTGCCTGCTAGGTAGTGGAGTCTCTATAGTCAGTGTAGGATTATCTACTCACATTAACGGGGACGTTTCCATCAGTACAAATGGTTGTGGAGTCCAGTCCTCCTGAGTTTGAGTAACATCAAAATATTATATTCCATAGTTCAAGTGTGTCTTGAATTTTGATTTGGCTCAACAGTAACTATGGGCAATTTGCAGCTTCCAGCTTAAATTTCAAAACCAAAAAAGTCCTAAAGCCATTGACTGGAATTGTGCTGAAGTGACAATTAGCAATGCTAGAAGCTGACCCCATAGAATAGGACTGCCTCAAATGGCACACTTTCCCCTATGGGCCCTGGTCAAAGTAGTGCACTATATAGGGGATAGGGTGTAATTTGGGTGGTTCTCTCTCACGTGATGTATGGTGTTATCTGTTGGGTCAAAGGTCAATCCCAGGTTAAGCTCCGGCCACTGTTCTGTTCCGTTCTGCCTGATTGATCTAGGGATACGTCTCAAATGCCACCCTATTCCTTTTATAGTGCACTACTTTTAACCAGGGCACATGGGAAATAAAGTCATGCACCATGTAGGGAATAAAGTCATGCCATTTGGGATGCAGGTTAGCATCCTGTGGAAGTGAAGCATGTACCAAATATCCAATCGGAACCGATACAGGTTGGGTCTAAGTCTAATATCCCATTGAAAACTGATAAAGGTTGGGTAATTTTTTAACACTGAGATGGTCCCTAGGCAGGAACTTGGAGCTGCCACAGGTAAATTGATAGTTTCTCTGTTTGGCATAGTCAATCCAAGTATTTTCTGAATAGTGCTGATCTCATCAATGGTTCCTTTCTAAACAATGTTTTCATGTTTCTAACAAAAGCTGAATAATATGCAGAAGGTACAGGCAGTGTGTAGGCCTAGTCGAGGTGTCATGGCAGTGTGTAGGCCTAGTCGAGGTGTCATGGCAGTGTGTAGGTCTAGTCGAGGTGTCATGGCAGTGTGTAGGTCTAGTCAAGGTGTCATGGCAGTGTGTAGGCCTAGTCGAGGTGTCATGGCAGTGTGTAGGTCTAGTCGAGGTGTCATGGCAGTGTGTAGGTCTAGTCGAGGTGTCATGGCAGTGTGTAGGTCTAGTCGAGGTGTCATGGCAGTGTGTAGGCCTAGTCGAGGTGTCATGGCAGTGTGTAGGCCTAGTCGAGTTGTCATGGCAGTGTGTAGGCCTAGTCGAGGTGTCATGGCAGTGTGTAGATCTAGTCGAGGTGTCATGGCAGTGTGTAGGTCTAGTCGAGGTGTCATGGCAGTGTGTAGGTCTAGTCGAGGTGTCATGGCAGTGTGTAGGCCTAGTCGAGGTGTCATGGCAGTGTGTAGGTCTAGTCGAGGTGTCATGGCAGTGTGTAGGTCTAGTCGAGGTGTCATGGCAGTGTGTAGGTCTAGTCGAGGTGTCATGGCAGTGTGTAGGCCTAGTCGAGGTGTCATGGCAGTGTGTAGGTCTAGTCGAGGTGTCATGGCAGTGTGTAGGTCTAGTCGAGGTGTCATGGCAGTGTGTAGGTCTAGTCGAGGTGTCATGGCAGTGTGTAGGTCTAGTCGAGGTGTCATGGCAGTGTGTAGGTCTAGTCAAGGTGTCATGGCAGTGTGTAGGTCTAGTCGAGGTGTCATGGCAGTGTCGAGGTGTCATGGCAGTGTGTAGGTCTAGTCGAGGTGTCATGGCAGTGTCGAGGTATCATGGCAGTGTGTAGGCCTAGTCGAGGTGTCATGGCAGTGTGTAGGCCTAGTTGAGGTGTCATGGCAGTGTGTAGGCCTAGTCGAGGTGTCATGGCAGTGTGTAGGCCTAGTCGAGGTGTCATGGCAGTGTGTAGGTCTAGTCGAGGTGTCATGGCAGTGTGTAGGTCTAGTCTCCCCCTCCCTCCCCCCCTCCCTCGTCTGTCATGGCAGGGCCTCAGTTTTGGAGCCCCCCACCCTTGTTCCACACACAGAGACAGACACACACATAGACACACACACAAATACTTCCTCCCTTGTTATTAAGTGTTGATCTGGTGGTCTGGTTTCTGCATGGGCCCATAGAGAATTTCAACCCCCCTTCACAGATCAATGAGCCTCAATTCATTTAACACAAACACATTCTTCATTTCAGCTCGGTCCGCACAGTCGAGCCAGGTGAAACGTGAAACCAATCTGTCTGCCGCTAAAGCTTAACCACAAGTTGTAATTCAGGCCAGTGGCTTTTCCCTTTAGGAATGTTCCTACCTCTGGAAATTCCTTCCTTATCCTTGAAGTTTGGGAATGGTTGACTGTCTACTTTTCCATGTTTGTGTCCCAAAAGGCACCTTATTCCTAAATATTTAGGTCACTACTTTTGACCAGGAGTAGTGCACTGTATAGGGTGTCTGTTGGCTTTGATGGTGAGGCCAGATCTGGGTTTAGTTGGGTGTTTTTAAAACGGAAGTAGAATGACCTCAAGATAATGACATGGAGGGAGACATACACTGAGTATACCAAACATTAGGAACACCTTCCTAATATTGAGTTGGACCCCCTTTTGCCGTCAGAGCAGACTCAATGCGTCGGGGCATGGACTCTACAAGGTGTCGAAAGCGTTCCACAGGGATGCTGGCCCATGTTGACTCCAATGCTTCCCACAGTTGTGTCAAGTTGGCTGGATGTCCTTTGGGTGGTGGACCATTGTTGATACACACGGTAAACTGTTGAGCGTGAAAAACCCAGCAGAGTTGCAGTTCTTGACACACTCAAACTGGTGCGCCTGGTACCTACTACCATGCCCCGTTCAAAGAAACGCAAATCTTTTGTCTTGCCCATTCACCCTCTGAATGGCACACATACACAAGCCATGTCTCAATTCTCTCAAGGCTTAAAAATCCTTCTTTAACCTGTCTCCTCCCCTTCATCAACACTGATTTGAAGTGGATTTAACAAGTGACATCAATAAGGGATCATAGCTTTTACCTGGTCAGTCTATGTAATGGAAAGAGCAGGTGTTCTTAATGTTTTGTACACTGTGTATAGGGTCTGGCTGGGCGGGCGGGGAAATCCTGACACACGCTAGTTGTGAAATCCTGCTGTTTCAGTGCAATTAGAGTTAACTCAGCCTTGGAAGAAACCGGTAGCCTAGTTAAAACCTTAGACTGAACGATTCGGTTTAATCAGGCTAGGAAACGGAACCAGGAGGCCTCCTTCAGAAGCCACTTTATAATAGACTCAAGGTGTTGGCAGGGCTGTTTTCTCCCTCTCCTCCCTCAAACGTTGAGTCAACAAGGAGAAGACGCAGAGGTGTGGGTGGGCCGAAATAACTTAAACAAGCCCACCGCGGGAAAGGAGATGGGTGAGTACCGTTAACTAGAATCCTCTCTTCCAGGTATAAAGCACAGACACAGGCCTAGAAGTGATTGTTTAGGTGAAAGTAAGGTTACCACCCCCCTTTTTAATTACACCAATCCAACCGATTCAGCTCTACTTTAAGGAAGGTTGGAAGCAAAGATGCATTACTGAAGTATTTGAACAGGTCCCTGTACTGCTTACCCACTGTTCCATTGGGTATCATAAGTATTCATCCCCCTTGGATTTCTTTCACGTTTTTTTTTGTTACAAAGTCGGATTTAAATAGATTTAATTGTGATTTTATTTTATTTTATTGATCTACACAAAATACTCCATAATGTAAAAGTTAATAGAAAATTCTACAAATTTTTACAAATTAATAAAAATTGTATAAATAAAATATAGTTACATAAATGTTTACCCCCTTTGTTTAGGCAAGGCTAAATTAGTTCAGAAGTAAAATGTGGCTTAACAAATCACAAGTTATATGGACTCACTCTGTGAAATAATAGGGGTTGACATGATTTTTGATTGACTACCCCTTCCTCTGTCCCCCATACAACATCTGTAAGGTCCCTCAGTCAATGATTGAATTTCAAGCACAGATCCAACTACAAAGACCAGGGAGCTTTTCAAACTCATAAATAAGGGTACTGATTGGTAGATGGGTAACAATAACAAATCAGACATTGAATATCTCTTTAAACATGGTCAAGTTAATAATTATGCTGCGCATGGTTTATTTAACCACACAGGCACGTCAAAGATATATTCGTCCTTCTGAACTGAGCTGCAGGCCATCGGTGATTTTTAAAACAGCTACAGAGTTCAATGGCTGTGATGGGATGGGAGAACATAGGGCTTTGCATTAAGGTTATCCAACGTAACACGTATCTGGCTGCATCATGGTATGGGTATTAGGGATGTGACAAATGGATGATTTTTCTTAATGTTTAAACAGACCTTTTTAAAATTGCTTTTCCATTAAAATTATTATAAGAAACATTAATAAAATTCCACATGAATTCACAATGCAGCTACACTGCTGCCAGCAATGGTTTGGGTCTCACGGTGCGTCCCTTTCATATGGTTAAGTCACGGTGCGTCCCTTTCAGATGGTTAAGGATTGCACCTGGACTACCATTACTGTACTTTAATTCCGCCTCACAAAAGTTTGGATTTCCTTCTGATTTAACTTCTCAAAGTATTGCCATACAGGACTTCACTGATGTTGCCTGCCTTTCTCTGCCTTTTTCCAACTGTTAACGACGATGACGTAGTGGTGGAGAGGCGACTCCCAAAATATTTTTTTCCTCAACTCCTTGCACGTCGTTTCTCTGTGGCGACTCCCATTTCTGAGTGTTAAGACTTGATTCGGCTAGGAATCAACTCCTTAAATTCAGTCTTTTTTTGGAACAGAGGAGACTGATTAGTTGCCGTACTTCCCAGAACACAAACACTTGCATCTTTCATAGTGAGCGAGGGGAGGGGCACAGTATAAGCTGGACGGCCACCAGGCAGACGGTCAGAACCCTGCACTAGGCCCATCTGTCGGCACTCAAAAGCTGAATCTCGCAATGGAATGCTGTAACTCACAGTGTCTTAGCATGCAATGTGTCTCAACTTCAGTAAAGCAGGGCCTCTTGGCTAATGATGCCTACACTGGCATCATTAGCCAAGAGTAAGAGCAGGGGGGAAAAACATTAGTCCAAACAGTTTGCAACTAAAACGAGAGTTTCTATTGGACAAATTCAGACAGGTCCCTCCCTGATTCGTTCCGTTTGCTTCCGTTCCAAAATGTTCTGCAACAGAATCGGCGTAATGAACATGCCCCAGGCAGAAAGAACCGTGTTGAGCATATGTCTTGGTAATCTGAATTAGAGGTCTTCACGGATCCACCTGTACCCGACCACCCGAGAACTGATATGTGTAACTGACTTGTACGGAAGGGCCCGTACAGATCCAAACGCGACTGTTGCAGTAGAGACATTTTTATAATTTATGCTTCTGCTCTTGCTTATCACGAGAGTGGCACATGTTGCTTATTGTTTGATGTTGGCCAATCATAAGTCATCAGAGGCAAGAGTCAACAGTCATAGAGCCTCTGTGTGTGGCAAACCCGTGAAGGCCTCTAAGCTGAAGTTCGCAGTGTATTGTCTTGCATGCCTTGCAAATTCACCAAAGTAGCCAAAGTTCGCCTCTTCTTCTTTGGTTTAATTTAAATTACACAACTTTCCCAAGGCTTTTAATAGGCTATCGTCTAGTTAGGCTGTAACACTGATCAATAGGCTATCGTCTAGTTAGGCTGTAACACTGATCAATAGGCTATCGTCTAGTTAGGCTGTAACACTGATCAATAGGCTATCGTCTAGTTAGGCTGTAACACTGATCAATAGGCTATCGTCTAGTTAGGCTGTAACACTGATCAATAAGCTATCGTCTAGTTAGGCTGTAACACTGATCAATAGGCTATCGTCTAGTTAGGCTGTAACACTGATCAATAGGCTATCGTCTAGTTAGGCTGTAACACTGATCAATAGGCTATCGTCTAGTTAGGCTGTAACACTGATAATAATATGCTTTGTGATAACCACTGCACTGTGATTTAGAATTTTGTGTAGGGAAGAAAACAACACTTTTCAGTTGGGGATTTTTCTTAACGTTAAGGATCCCATTTTGTTTAAACGTTTTAACGTTTTTAAATGTTCACATCCCTAATAGGTATGCTTGTAATCGTTAAGGACTGGGGAGTTTTTCAGGATAAAAATAATCAGAACGGAGCAAAGCGCAGGCAAAATTCTAGAGGAAAAACCGCTTCATTCTGCTTTCTACCAGACACTGGGAGAGGAATTCACCTTTTCAGCAGGACGATAACCTACAACGAGGCCAAACATAGCGTCTAGTCTGTCTGTGGAGGAGGAGACCTTGGGGAAGTGCTTTCCTCTCCTCTTCCATTTCCCTCCATCTTATCAGTTGTTGCTAGCTGTAGGGATGCCGCACACAAACACACACAAACTCACATAAATGATGTCTGTAATAATTGCTTTGCTGAAGCGTGAAGGCCCACCTCAACCCCAGTAATAATTGCTTTGAAAAAGTGAGGGGAAGAGGAGGAGGGTGGCGGCATCTTGTGTGGGTTTGTGTTCGCTCTTTTCAATTGTTACATCTGCATCGCAGATAACCTGTGCTTGTGTGCGTCCATTTACTGTTTCATAAGGTGTTCGTTGTGACTGGTGTTACTGTGCGTCCATTACTGTTTCATAAGGTGTTCGTTGTGACTGGTGTTACTGTGCGTCCATTACTGTTTCATAAGGTGTTCATTGTGACTGTGCGTCCATTACTGTTTCATAAGGTGTTCGTTGTGACTGGTGTTACTGTGCGTCCATTACTGTTTCATAAGGTGTTCATTGTGACTGTGCGTCCATTACTGTTTCATAAGGTGTTCATTGTGACTGGTGTTACTGTGCGTACATCACTGTTTCATAAGGTGTTCGTTGTGACTGGTGTTACTGTGTCGTCCATTACTGTTTCATAAGGTGTTCATTGTGACTGTGCGTCCATTACTGTTTCATAAGGTGTTCATTGTGACTGGTGTTACTGTGTCGTCCATTACTGTTTCATAAGGTGTTCATTGTGACTGTGCGTCCATTACTGTTTCATAAGGTGTTCATTGTGACTGGTGTTACTGTGCGTCCATTTACTGTTTCATAAGGTGTTCATTGTGACTGGTGTGACTGTGCGTCCATTTACTGTTTCATAAGGTGTTCATTGTGACTGGTGTTACTGTGCGTCCATTACTGTTTCATAAGGTGTTCATTGTGACTGGTGTTACTGTGCGTCACCGTGCGCGGGCGTTGTTTGTGGCAGTAGCGTCAGTCGGTTGTCAGAGCAGATTTTAATGATGCCTTGCTGAGCTTTGCCAAGAAAGACACATCAAAGCTGTCAGTCAAATGCCACAGAGAAGATAAGAGAGAAGCGAGGGGGAGTGAGCAGGGCCGGCTCCAGGCATAAGCGACATAAGCGGTCGCTTTGGGCCCCCCGGCCGCTAGGGGGGGCCTCCAGGAACTCAGTCGGGGTCTCAACTTACTGCTGAGAGTTAGAATAGTAGAATACACAAGGTGCAGTTTTGAAATTTTGGTTGTGCATCAGCTGTTTTTCTCTTGTTATGTCAGTCACTGACAGTCACTCAATTAGCCCATGTCCGCAAAAACATTTTGATTTGGTAAGTTAGTCAGTTCTCTAAACTTGTAGTAATCATGCTCAAATACCGACCGGTATTACTATTCTATAGTTTTTATTTTAGGACCGAGGAACCTGCCAGCCTGCTGCTAGACTGTCAGGACAGAGGAACCTGCCAGCCTGCTGCTAGACTGTCAATGTGTCAGGACCGAGGAACCTGCCAGCCTGCTGCTAGTCTGTCAATGTGTCAGGACCGAGGAACCTGCCAGCCTGCTGCTAGACTGTCAGGACTGAGGAACCTGCCAGCCTGCTGCTAGACTGTCAGGACAGAGGAACCTGCCAGCCTGCTGCTAGTCTGTCAATGTGTCAGGACCGAGGAACCTGCCAGCCTGCTGCTAGTCTGTCAATGTGTCAGGACCGAGGAACCTGCCAGCCTGCTGCTAGACTGTCAGGACAGAGTAACCTGCCAGCCTGCTGCTAGTCTGTCAATGTGTCAGGACTGAGGAACCTGCCAGCCTGCTGCTAGACTGTCAGGACCGAGGAACCTGCCAGCCTGCTGCTAGACTGTCAGGACAGAGGAACCTGCCAGCCTGCTGCTAGACTGTCAGGACAGAGGAACCTGCCAGCCTGCTGCTAGACTGTCAATGTGTCAGGACCGAGGAACCTGCCAGCCTGCTGCTAGTCTGTCAATGTGTCAGGACCGAGGAACCTGCCAGCCTGCTGCTAGACTGTCAGGACAGAGGAACCAGCTTGCTGCTAGACTGCCAGGACAGAGGAACCAGCCTGCAAATACTCTGGGTAGCCATTTGATTAGATGTTCAGGAGTCTTATGGCTTGGGGGTAGAAGCTGTTTAGAAGCCTCTTGGACCTAGTCTTGGCGCTCCAGTACCGCTTGCTGTGCGGTAGCAGAGAGAACAGTCTATGACTAGGGTGGCTGGAGTCTTTGACAATTTTTAGGGCCTTCCTCTGACACCGCCTGGTATAGAGGTCCTGGAAGGCAGGAAGCTTGGCCCCAGTGATGTACTGGGCCATACGCACTACCCTCTGTAGTGCCTTGCGGTCAGAGGCCGTGCAGTTACCATACCAGGCAGTGATGCTCTCGATGGTGCAGCTGTATAACCTTTTGAGGATCTGAGGACCCATGCCAAATCTTTTCAGTCTCCTTAGGGGGAATAGGTTTTGTGTTGCCCTCTTCACGACTGTCTTGGTGTGCTTGGACAATGTTAGTTTGTTGGTGATGTGGACTCCAAGGAACTTGAAGCTCTCAACCTGCTCCACTACAGCCCCGTCGATGAGAATGGGGGCGTGCTTGGTCCTCTTCTTTTTCCTGTAGTCCACAATCATCTCCTTTGTCTTGATCACGTTGAGGGAGAGGTTGTTATCCTGGCACCACATGGCCATGTCTCTGACCTCCTCCCTATAGGCTGTTTCGTCGTTGTCGGTGATCAGGCCTACCACTGTTGTGTCATCAGCAAACTTAATGATGGTGTTGGAGTCGTGCCTGGCCATGCAGTCATGAGTGAACAGGGAGTACAGGAGGAGACTGAGCACGCACCCCTGAGGGGCCCCCGTGTTGAGGATCAGCGTGGAGGATGTTGTTTCCTACCCTTACCACCTGGGGGTGGCCCGTCAGGAAGTCCAGGATCCAGTTGCAGAGGGAGGTGTTTAATCCCAGGGTCCTTAGCTTAGTGATGAGCTTTGAGGGCACTATGGTGTTGAACACTGAGTTGTAGTCAATAAATGGCATTCTCACATAGGTGTTCCTTTTGTCCAGGTGTGAAAGGGCAGTGTGGAGCGCAATCGAGATTGCATCATCTGTGGATCTGTTGGGGCGGGTTTAGGGTTTCTGGGATAATGGTGTTGATGTGAGCCATGACTAGCCTTTCAAAGCACTTCATGGCTAAAGACGTGAGTGCTACGGGTCGGTAGTCATTTAGGCAGGTTACCTTAGTGTTCTTGGGAACAGGGACTATGGTGGTCTGCTTGAAACATGTTGGTATTACAGACTCAGACAGGGAGAGGTTGAAAATGTCAGTGAAGACACTTGCCAGTTGGTCAGGGCATGCTCGGAGTACACGTCCTGGTAATCCGTCTGGACCTGCGGCCTTGTGAATGTTGACCTGTTTAAAGGTCTTACTCACAACGGCTACGGAGAGTGCGATCACACAGTCGTCCGGAACAGCTGATGCTCTCATTCATGTTTCAGTGTTACTCGCCTCGAAGCGAGCGTAGAAGTCATTTAGCTCGTCTGGTAGGCTCGTGTCACTGGGCAGCTCGCGGCTGTGCTTCACCTTGTAGTCTGTAATAGTTTGCAAACCCTGCCACATCTGACGAGCGTCGGAGCCTGTGTAGTACGATTCGATCTTAGTCCTGTATTGACGCTTTGCCTGTTTGATGGTTCGTCGGAGGGCATAGCGGGATTTCTTATAAGCTTCCGGGTTAGAGTCCCACTCCTTGAAAGCGGCGGCTCTACCCTTTAGCTCAGTGCGGATGTTGCCTGTAATCCATGGCTTCTGGTTGGTATGTACGTACAGTCATTGTGGGGACAACGTCATCTGCACTTATTGATGAAACCATTGACTGATGTGGCGTACTCCTCAATGCCATCGGAAGAATCCTGTAGCTTTTCATCTGTGTACGTGTAGGTGTGTGTGTGTGTAGAGTGCGTGTCTTATCGTGTGTGTCTCTTCACAGTCCCCGCTGTTCTATAAGGTGTATTTTTATCTTATTTTTAAAAATCTAATTTTACTGCTTGATGTGGAATAGAGATCCATGTAGACATGGCTCTATGTAGTACTGTGCGCCTCCCATTGTCTGTTCTTGACTTGGGGATTGTGTAGACACCTCTGGTGGTATGTCTTGTGGGGTATGCATGGGTGTCTGAGCTGTGTGCTAGTAGTTTAAACAGACACCTCGGTGGATTCAGCATGTCAACACTTCTTACAAATACAAGTAGTGATGAAGTCAATCTCTCCTCCACTTTGAGCCATGAGAGATTGACATGCATATTATTAATGTTACCTCTCTGTGTACATTTAAGGGCCAGCCGTGCTGCCCTGTTCTGAGCCAATTGTAATTTTTCCCGAGGTCTCTCTTTGTGGCACCTGACCACACGACTGAACAGTAGTCCAGGTGCGACAACACTAGGGCCTGTAGGACCTGCCTTGTTGATAGTGCTGTTAAGATGGTAGAGCAGAGCTTTATTATGGACAGACTTCTCCCCATCTTAGCTACTGTTGTATCAACATGTTTTGACCATGACGGTTTACAATCTAGGGTTACTCCAAGCAGTTTAAACACCTCAATTTCCAGTACAGTAGAGCACAGCAGAGTAGAGCACAGCAGAGTAGAGCACAGCAGAGTAGCGCACAGCAGAGTAGCGCACAGCAGAGTAGCGCACAGCAGAGTAGCGCACAGCAGAGTAGCGCACAGCAGAGTAGCGCACAGCAGAGTAGCGCACAGCAGAGTAGCGCACAGTACAGTAAAGAAAAGTAGTTCACAGTAAACTAACTTTTTTGCTTCGTGACCAACCAATTGAGGTGTCTTTTGAGTCACAAGCCACATTGTATTATTTATCAAACAATCCTACGAGCGTCATAGCACACCGGTAGGAGATAACCATTGATAAATTCCAATTGTTTTCAGTGCTCGTGCACGACCATGGCTATTTGCACTTCAAAACGCCCCTAATTAACAATTTATGGTCAATCATACTTTTTTAACGCTTGTGGGAAATATACAATGGCGTACCATGAAATACAACGGCACAACCAAAAAAAATAGAATATATATAAAAAAAATTCGAGACAGGGGTGTTAGTGTCAGAGATTGAGTACAACCCAAAGGTTTTGTGAGATGCTGATCGGCAAGCTCCCACTGAAAAGTGCTCGTTGACAAAAACCAGAGGGTGGATAGAACTTGGATGTGCGCTGGAATGGCGTGTTTCTCTTTCTAAAGTAGGTCTTAAATCCTCGCAAAGATCCTATAAGATTGGCTCATCAGATATTGTTTCCCAAAACCCATCTGTACTTTCTGCATAAAAAGTCCCACTTGTCTCTAAAAACGAACTCTCTGCGAAATGGAACGCGTGCCAAATCTTCCAACAGAGCTAGATCAGCCATCTCTCATTCCATTTCCCATTCTCAGTCTTTTTATAGTATTTACTCAATGGTTTCACTTTCACACGTACAGTGGGGAGAACAAGCATTTGATACACTGATGATTTTGCAGGTTTTCCTACTTACAAAGCATGTAGAGGTCTGTCATTTGTATCATAGGTACACTTCAACTGTGAGAGACGGAATCTAAAACAAACATCTAGAAAATCACATTGTATGATTTTTAAGTAATTAATTTGCAGTTGAAGTGTACCTATGATAAAAATGACAGACCTCTACATGCTTTGTAAGTAGGAAAACCTACAAAATCGGCAGTGTATCAAATACTTGTTCTCCCCACTGTACCTCTAATTTTAACAAATTACTGTACAGTGAGGGAAAAAAGTATTTGATCCCCTGCTGATTTTGTACGTTTGCCCACTGACAAATAAATGATCAGTCTATAATTTTAATGGTAGGTTTATTTGAACAGTGAGAGACAGAATAACAACATCAAAAAATCCAGAAAAACGCATGTGAAAAATTTTATAAATTGATTTGCATTTTAATGAGGGAAATAAGTATTTGACCCCCTCTCAATCAGAAAGATTTCTGGCGCCCAGGTGTCTTTTATACAGGTAACGAGCTGAGATTAGGAGCACACTCTTAAAGGGAGCGCTCCTAATCTCAGCTTGTTACCTGTATAAAAGACACCTGTCCACAGAACCAATCAATCAATCAGAATCAAAACTCTCCTCCATGGCCAAGACCAAAGAGCTCTCCAAGGATGTCAGGGACAAGATTGTAGACCCACACAAGGCTGGAATGGGCTACAAGACCATCGTCAAGCAGCTTGGTGAGAAGGTGACAACAGTTGGTGTGATTATTCGCACATGGAAGAAACACAAAAGAACTGTCAATCTCCCTCGGCCTGGGGCTCCATGCAAGATCTCACCTCGTGGAGTTGCAATGATCATGAGAACGGTGAGGAATCAGCCCAGAACTACACGGAAGGATCCTGTCAATGATCTCAAGGCAGCTGGGACCATAGTCACCAAGAAAGCAATTGGTAACACACTACGCTGTGAAGGACTGAAATCCTGCAGCGCCCGCAAGGTCCCCCTGCTCAAGAAAGCACATATACAGTACTTGCCCATCTGAAATTTGCCAATGAACATCTGAATGATTCAGAGGAGAACTGGGTGAAAGTGTTGTTATCAGATGAGACCAAAATGGAGTTCTTTGGCATCAACTGAACTCGCCGTGTTTGGATGAGGAGAAATGCTGCCTATGACCCCAAGAACACCATCCCCACCGTCAAACATGGAGGTGGAAACATTATGCTTTGGGGGTGTTTTTCTGCTAAGGGGACAGGACAACTTCACCGCTTCAAAGGGACGATGAACGGGGCCATGTACCATCAAATCTTGGGTGAGAACCTCCTTCCCTCAGCCAGGGCATTGAAAATGGGTCGTGGATGGGTATTCCAGCATGACAATGACCCAAAACACACGGCCAAGGCAACAAAGGAGTGGCTCAAGAAGAAGCACACTAAGGTCCTGGAGTGGCCTAGCCAGTCTCCAGACCTTAATCCCATAGAAAATCTGTGGAGGGAGCTTAAGGTTCGAGTTGCCAAACGTCAGCCTCGAAACCTTAATGACTTGGAGAAGATCTGCAAAGAGGAGTGGGACAAAATCCCTCCTGAGATGTGTGCAAACCTGGTGGCCAACTACAAGAAACGTCTGACCTCTGTGATTGCCACCAAGTACTAAGTCATGTTTTGCAGAGGGGTCAAATACTTATTTCCCTCATTAAATTGCAAATCAATTTTTAACATTTTTCACATGCGTTTTTCTGGATTTCTTTGTTGTTATTCTGTCTCTCACTGTTCAAATAAACCTACCATTAAAATTATAGACTGATCATGTCTTTGTCAGTGGGCAAACGTACAAAATCAGCAGGGGATCAAATACTTTTTCCCCCTCACTGTACTTGATATGGATTATTATCTTTAATAAACTAACTGATGTGGTCAAATTGTGATATAGCCTGTCAAGATATGTTGCATGAATTCATAATGGAAATACAATTAAATCGAAAACTGTAATCTGTTTTTAACATATTTTCCCCATTCTACGCTTGACAAGCAGTTCCCTTATTCTACCACTTGACACTGTGCATATGCATGGTCACGGCTGTGCGTAAATATACGCACACTCTCAAGCAAAAGTTCATATTGATAAATCTCACACTTTGCGTGTAAATTATCCCACGCATGGTTTACGCACACAGATATGATAAATGAGGCCCCAGGTTTTCTGAGCAATCATTCAAATTATTCAAATGAAACACCTTAATCGGCCTTCCAGCGGTCTATTCGATCAGCGCGTGTGCTAGCACCAGCCGAGCTAGCCTCCCTCTTTAGCTCTAGTGAAGTGAGTTCAGAACAACTGAATGTATGCATCTTAGTCGTTTTCGCATACAAACTTTATATGTCCAAACTCAGAATCAAATATGCTTCCCAAAAATAACATGTTCGCTGTGTAGAAAGTTTATTTTGATTGGCGATTTTTCTGCATTTAGAGTGCCATCAGGTAGCCTGATTTCAGATGTGTCCATGTCAACAGGATTATTTGGGAAATCGTTCTTCTTGCAAAGCATGTAAACATTTTAATCAAACTATTATAATCTGACTATCCACAATAATCTCATTATGCATGTAACCGTACTCATTCTGTTACCGATTTTAAGAGCGACACGTTTTTAATCACAATAATTCATAAACCAAATTGTTATCAGTAAAAACTTGTTACTTCTGTGAACTTTCATAATCCTCCCTCGTGAGGGAGAGAAATTAGAAAGTATCTTAAAGATATGTGGGTTTTTGGTATCAGAATGACATTACCCTAGGCAATATTTCTAAATATCAATGTTGATATTAGTTGGCAGGGGCCTTCAACATTGTTGTGTTGATGTATTTCTAATAGCCTAATAATAGTCTAACTTTTTCTGGTAGATGTTTTTTAAGACCCATTTTCTATCTGTAGCCACGTTTCCTTCCACAGTTTTTATGCAAGTAAAGTCATACCGTGTTTTTTTTTTATCACAACAGCTGTGATGGAAACAGGTAGTTTCGGTACATTTTTTACATAAATGCCGACAGATAATTTGTTCGTTCAACATGGTGGGATCTGTTTGTGTCGATAAAATTTAATAATAATGCGAGAAATGGTGGCGGAAACGCCTTTTAATGCGCAGATATTGATATAACAACCATCGTATCGAAGTAAACTTAGTCACGTGATGATATGTTGTGGGGTCCTCCCATTACGACTCGGGACAGCATGCAGTTTTATTAGGCTACAGATGAAATAAGTTATGATGAACTTCACAGGGTGGTGAAAGTGCAAGGTGATGAGCTTGATGCTACTTTCCAATAAATATCGAGGGTCTTATTCTGGTGACATAATGATCGACGCTTGACTGCTGTTTGACAAATACAAATATTCTTGCTCTTATCCATAAAATCTAATGTAGACTAAACTACCTGCCTCAGCCTGTATCTGAGAGCTGTTGGCTAGAGTGCAGGTGCCAAGACCAGAGTTGGCACATTCGCTAATTAACGCAACAGTTTTTTTGGACAAAACCTATAGGGAGAGTTGAAATGCAATGGAAACACATTGAGCTTCAGATTTGTATTCGGTGCATGAAAACACAGGTGAAAAACTACATTTTTTGTGTGCGCTCTTATCACGTACTGGTTATTATCCGCAAGAAGTCCGTTTGGTGGAAACACCACTGGTGGGACAATGCGCATAATATTTTATTTATGCAGACTTTAGAATATTCGCATGAAAATCTGTCGCCAATTGGATGCGAACCTAGCTTGTGTGGCCAGAAATCAAAGCCTTTGCTTATTAAACATTTTTAGGATGGAAAATTGTTTAAAAAAACAACAACACAATTTTGCCTTATTTCCCCAAAATATAGACTCTTAGCTTTCATTTGACACCAAATTTGATATGCTCGTATAAACTTCACATGTTGGTACTCTTGGTTCCTTTTAGATGGCAATGACCCAGAGTAACGTGATGTGTCACACCACCCACTCAGTAAATCAGAGCCTGTGTAACTGCTCAGGGCCAAATTAGAGGGCAGAGGTTGGACGTCTTGTTCCTGGTCAGGATCGTCTCTCTCAGCCCAAGAAACAAACTGAACCCTGGGAACAAGTAAAAAGACGAGTGGGAAAATTAGAACAGGGTGGTGGAATATTAGAACAGGGTGGTGGAAAAAATTGAACAGGGTGGTGGAAAAAATAGAACAGGGTGGTGGGAAAAATAGAACAGGGTGGTGGGAAAAATAGAACAGGGTGGTGGGAAAAATAGAACAGGGTGGTGGGAAAAATAGAACAGGGTGGTGGGGGAAAATAGAACAGGGTGGTGGGGAAAAATAGAACAAGGTGGTGGGAAAAATAGAACAGGGTGGTGGGAAAAATAGAACAGGGTGGTGGGAAAAATAGAACAGGGTGGTGGGAAAAATAGAACAGGGTGGTGGGAAAAATAGAACAGGGTGGTGGGAAAAATAGAACAGGGTGGTGGGAAAAATAGAACAGGGTGGTGGGAAAAATAGAACAGGGTGGTGGAAAATTGAACAGGGTGGTGTGAAAAAGTGGAAAAATAGAACAGGGTGGTGGAAAAATAGAACAGGGTGGTGGGAAAATAGAACAGGGTGGTGGGAAAATAGAACAGGGTGGTGGAAAAATAGAACAGGGTGGTGGGAAAAATAGAACAGGGTGGTGGGAAAAATAGAACAGGGTGGTGGAAAATTGAACAGGGTGGTGTGAAAAAGTGGAAAAATAGAACAGGGTGATGTGGAAAAATAGAACAGGGTGGTGGGAAAATAGAACAGGGTGATGTGGAAAAATAGAACAGGGTGGTGGAAAAATAGAACAGGGTGATGTGGAAAAATAGAACAGGGTGATGTGGAAAAATAGAACAGGGTGGTGGAAAAATAGAACAGGGTGGTGGGAAAAATAGAACAGGGTGGTGGGAAAAATAGAACAGGGTGGTGGAAAAATAGAACCGGGTGGTGGAAAAATAGAACCGGGTGGTGGGAAAATAGAACAGGGTGGTGGAAAAATAGAACAGGGTGGTGGGAAAAAGTGGAAAAATAGAACAGGGTGGTGGGAAAATAGAACAGGGTGGTGGGAAAATAGAACAGGGTGGTGGAAAAATAGAACAGGGTGGTGTGAAAAAGTGGAAAAATAGAACAGGATGGTGGAAAAATAGAACAGGGTGGTGGGAAAAATAGAACAGGGTGGTGGGAAAAAATAGAACAGGGTGGTGGAAAAATAGAACAGGGTGGTGGGAAAATAGAATAGGGTGGTGGAAAAATAGAACAGGGTGGTGGAAAATTGAACAGGGTGGTGTGGAAAAATAGAACAGGGTGGTGTGAAAAAGTGGAAAAATAGAACAGGGTGGTGGGAAAATAGAACAGGGTGGTGGGAAAATAGAACAGGGTGGTGGGAAAATAGAACAGGGTGGTGGAAAAATAGAACAGGGTGGTGTGAAAAAGTGGAAAAATAGAACAGGATGGTGGAAAAATAGAACAGGATGGTGGAAAAATAGAACAGGGTGGTGGGAAAATAGAACAGGGTGGTGGAAAAATAGAACAGGGTGGTGGAAAAATAGAACAGGGTGGTGGGAAAATAGAACAGGGTGGTGGGAAAATAGAACAGGGTGGTGGAAAAATAGAACAGGGTAGTGGAAAATTGAACAGGGTGGTGTGGAAAAATTGAACAGGATGGTGGAAAAATAGAACAGGGTGGTGTGAAAAATAGAACAGGGTGGTGGGAAAATAGAACAGGGTGGTGGGAAAATAGAACAGGGTGGTGGGAAAATAGAACAGGATGGTGGGAAAATAGAACAGGATGGTGGGAAAATAGAACGGGGTGGTGGAAAAATAGAACAGGATGGTGGGTAAATAGAACAGGGTGGTGGAAAAATAGAACAGGGTGGTGGAAAAGGGGAAAAATAGAACAGGATGGTGGAAAAAATAGAGATTTCGTCTGAGGGCTAAATAGAATCTTTGTCTTGTTTTTAGATTGGGTATTTCTTTGCTAAATGTGTCACTGGGGAAGTCCTAAATGCTTATGGCTTAGACCGAGTGCTGAATAGTGGAGCTACTCTCTCGCTTGCTCTGTCTCTCTCTCCCTTCCTCTCAGTGTCTGTCTCTCTCCCTCTCTCTACCTCTAGTCTGTGGCCTGGATTCATTCCTATGGGCTTGTGTCAGCTGAGAGCCTTGATTGTGTCTGAAGGGTTTTTCTGACATCTTTGTCGGCCTTAGCTTTGTTTCTTTTACACCATAGTTGTACAGTGGTTTTGGCGTGAGATGCATAACCTTGTCAGACAGAGGGAATGTGATCATTACTGGTTTTTGAGGTCAAAGTGGAACTTCTCTTCTGTAGCCTACATTTCTCTGAGGGTATTTGTCATTATATGTTCAGGGTAATTCCTACATTGGATATAAGGAATTCTTTGGTCATTTCAAATGTATATATTTAACTAATATAACAATACAAAATAACTTGCACAGCTCGGTTCATAGTTTTACTGTGCTCTCTTTGTGGAGATGGGTCAGTACAGTATAATGCTGAAAAAAAGGGTGTTTTGCTTTTCTGAACAGAGCCTTTTTTAGGACCATATATGAAGCGAGCCATTGAACCTTTGTTGGTTCTAGCCTTATAGCTTGATTTCTTCCAGCAGTGTACAAATGATCTAGGATTCCAAGATCTCTATCAAGATCTGATTTGAAGTTGCCATGTTCTACTGTTCCAACAAAGGCTTTTTGATTATATTATGTTTTATTTTTATTCTGTCCTTCCCCAGGCCTGATGGAGCTGGGCACGCGACGAGCGCTGACCACCGGGGAACACACAACACACTCTGCCCCCCATCGCCAACCTTGAAGGGAGGTTCCTCCCCCTCCGTTCCTCCCCCTCCGTTCCCTTTCTCTTCTCTCCTCCTCCTCCACTCCCACACTACCTCCTCTGGTACACCTCCATCCTCCCCCTCCCTGGTCCTGAGATGGTGATGATGATGATGATGAAGCTGAAGCAGAACCTTCTGGTGGCCTGTCTGGTCATCAGCTCAGTCACAGTCTTCTACTTGGGCCGCCACGCCATGGAGTGCCACCACCGCATCGAGGAGCGCAGCAGCCAGCCTGGGGGCCAGGGAGTCCTGGGGGGCTCGTTGGGCTCCTCCACCATCCTGCGGGGCTCCGGTCCCGGGGGACATAACCTCTCCGCTCCATTTGTCTACAACAAGGACATGCCCCTAGTGTTCATTGGAGGGGTTCCCAGGAGTGGGACCACGTTGATGAGAGCCATGATGGATGCTCACCCTGAGGTGCGGTGTGGAGAGGAGACCAGAGTTATTCCTCGTATCCTGGCCATGAAACAGATGTGGTCGCGGTCGGGGAGGGAGAAGATGCGTCTGGACGAGGCCGGGGTGACCGACGAGGTCCTGGACGCCGCCATGCAGGCCTTCCTCCTGGAGATCATCGTGAAGCACGGCGAGCCCGCCAACTTCCTCTGTAACAAGGACCCTTTTGCTCTGAAGTCCCTCTCCTACCTGGCTAAGATCTTCCCGCACGCCAAGTTCGTGCTGATGATCCGGGACGGACGCGCCTCGGTCCACTCGATGATCTCACGGAAGGTGACGATCGCTGGCTTTGACCTGGGCAGCTACAGAGACTGCCTGACCAAGTGGAACAGGGCCATAGAGACCATGTACACTCAGTGCCTGGAGGCCTCGGACAAGTGTCTGCCGGTGCATTATGAACAGCTGGTCCTCCATCCAGAGAAGTGGATGAGGACGCTGCTCAAATTCCTGGACATTCCCTGGAACGAGGCGGTGCTTCACCATGAGGAACTCATAGGGAAAGCAGGAGGAGTCTCCCTCTCCAAGTAAGTAGTGGTGTTGGGGGGGTGTGTGTGTGTGTGCGTACCCTGAGCCTGCATGTTGCTGAACTTCAGGCATGCATTTCTCCCTCCCTGCTAGTTTTTTTTTCAGTGTCTAAAGTGAGTGAACTGTAAACCCAATTAGTTTGTAAATCAGGGGTCAGTGACCTTGTAGCCTATGTGAAACCAGACTTGAAGGAAAAAGGCACACCCTCTAGAATACTTCCCCGATTTAGTGGAGAGACAAGGTGTGGGCAGCCAGTGTCTTCGAGGATTTTACAAAACTAGGACAAGGGGCTCCAAATGAGGAAGCAGCCAGGCACAACCTTTCTGACCACATTTACATTTTAGTCATTTAGCAGACGCTCTCACTTACAGTTAGTGAGTGCATACATTTTCATACTGGCCCCCCCGTGGGAAATTAACCCACAACCCTGGCGTTGCAAGCACCATGCTCTTACCAACTGAGCTACAGGGGACCTCCATGCATCACCTCACTGAGCTATCAGGGTCACAGTGGCTCTCCCACTCCTCATTCTCAGTGAAGCTCAGCCGCCATTTTGGATCTGGTTTTGTGCCCAAAATGGTTCTGGTTCTAGAACACAGGCCTCTGTTCTGGAAGCTGTCTGCTCTGCTCTGTTCTGCTCTGCTGCCACACCAAGCCGCTGATATGTAATACGTTCCCGTTGGCTCTGATGGCAGTAATAACAAGCAGCTATCCATGGGGATGCTTCCTGTTTACAAGACACTGTCTCCTCCTCCACTATGTTGCTTATGTAGTCAAATGGCTAAATGGTGTGGTCGATTCATAGGCTGCATCCCAAATGTCACTCTATTCCCTATATAGTTCACTACTTTTGACCAGAGCCAATGGGGAATAGGGTGCCATCTGGGACACACCCATAGCACAAAGTTATTGGAAGCAAGCGCCATTCATCACCAGGCTGACAAGGTGTGAGTGGTGAACGGGTCAGGCTCTACCTACTACATTCCCTTCCTGGTGCAGTGAGACAAGTTAGCACTGGTCCACGTCGCTCTCTCTCTCTCTCTCTCTCTCTCTCGCTCTCTCTCTCGCTCTCTCGCTCGCACTCTACACTATTGTTCTTCCCAGAGGGGTGAGAGATGGAGGAAATGGTGATGGCACAGAGAGAAGGTAGGATAGCAAGTCTAGTAGTTGAGTAGACGGCAAGTCTAGTAGTTGAGTAGTAAACTTTATTGTTGATACAGAGCCAATAACACACATTTCTTACTCCAGGTCAGTTTCTACAGGCCCTGAAATAATAATGATGTATAACAAACAGCCGTGTGTTTCCAGGAGGCCTTTAAACATGAATTTACTGTCCTTCTGTTGGGTATTCATCATCCTGGAGCGGAGCTCGGTGAGAAACCTCACTCATTAGTCAGCTACAGAGTAGAGATTTTAAAAAAATGTCCTAACCCATTTCTCAGGCCGTGTCCCAAATGGCACCCTATTCCCGTTGGGGCCTGGTCAAAATTAGTGCACTATATAGTGAATACAGAGCCATTTGGGACTCTGACTTAAAGCTCTGACCATGGTAGCGATTCAGAATGGCCCTGACTCGTGTCAGTGTTGTTTTGGTTCTGTAATGTGGAGGTCGGCCTCTGGAAGTCTTCAAGGAAACACAGTGGGGCATGCGCACACACGCGCGCGCACGCACACACACACACACACTCCACCTCCTGCCACGTAGGACCATATGAGCCCCCCCACCCCTCCATGTCCCCTGCAGAAATTTGGCTCCACTTTTGTTATTGTCTGCCGATGAGAACGCTCATGTTTTTTTTAATAAAAAGCTTACGGTCCAAGTCCACTGAGCACATTTCATCTTAGAGGAACCCCCTCCCCATCTCCTTGCCCCTCGCCCCCCTCCCCATCTCCTTGCCCCTCGCCCCTCCTCCCCCCCCTCCTCCCCATCTCTTCAAGTCATTCTCTCAATGTCTTTCATTTTGGTAAATATCATTATTGAATACATATTTAATCTCTCTTTTCTCCTCCGCTCCGTTCTTCCCCTCCACTTTTCCTATTTCGTTTTGTCCTCTGGCTCCCCTCATGTGCCTCCCTATGGGCCTGCATCCCAAGTCGCACCCTATTCCCTATATAATGGACTACTTTTGGCCAAGGCTCGTGGGGAATAGGGTGTTTGGGACGCATCCTGGTGCAGAACAGAGCTAACTGTGAAGAAACAGACAGCAGGGAAAGGCATCCTGGTGCAGAACAGAGCTAACTGTAAAGAAACAGACAGCAGGGAAAGGCATCCTGGTGCAGAACAGAGCTAACTGTAAAGAAACAGACAGCAGGGAAAGGCATCCTGGTGCAGAACAGAGCTAACTGTAAAGAAACAGACAGCAGGGAAAGGCATCCTGGTGCAGAACAGAGCTAACTGTAAAGAAACAGACAGCAGGGAAAGGCATCCTGGTGCAGAACAGAGCTAACTGTAAAGAAACAGACAGCAGGGAAAGGCATCCTGGTGCAGAACAGAGCTAACTGTAAAGAAACAGACAGCAGGGAAAGGCATCCTGGTGCAGAACAGAGCTAACTGTAAAGAAACAGACAGCAGGGAAAGGCATCCTGGTGCAGAACAGAGCTAACTGTAAAGAAACAGACAGCAGGGAAAGGCATCCTGGTGCAGAACAGAGCTAACTGTAAAGAAACAGACAGCAGGGAAAGGCATCCTGGTGCAGAACAGAGCTAACTGTAAAGAAACAGACAGCAGGGAAAGGCATCCTGGTGCAGAACAGAGCTAACTGTAAAGAAACAGACAGCAGGGAAAGGCATCCTGGTGCAGAACAGAGCTAACTGTAAAGAAACAGACAGCAGGGAAAGGCATCCTGGTGCAGAACAGAGCTAACTGTAAAGAAACAGACAGCAGGGAAAGGCATCCTGGTGCAGAACAGAGCTAACTGTAAAGAAACAGACAGCAGGGAAAGGCATCCTGGTGCAGAACAGAGCTAACTGTAAAGAAACAGACAGCAGGGAAAGGCATCCTGGTGCAGAACAGAGCTAACTGTAAAGAAACAGACAGCAGGGAAAGGCATCCTGGTGCAGAACAGAGCTAACTGTAAAGAAACAGACAGCAGGGAAAGGCATCCTGGTGCAGAACAGAGCTAACTGTAAAGAAACAGACAGCAGGGAAAGGCATCCTGGTGCAGAACAGAGCTAACTGTAAAGAAACAGACAGCAGGGAAAGGCATCCTGGTGCAGAACAGAGCTAACTGTAAAGAAACAGACAGCAGGGAAAGGCATCCTGGTGCAGAACAGAGCTAACTGTGAAGAAACAGACAGCAGGGAAAGGAGGGAGGGATGGAGAGAGGGAAGAGGGGGGGGGAAGTGAAGGATCAGAGAGGAAGAGAGAAGATCCTGGAAACAGACATGGAAGCAGCAATCTTCCAAATCTTTCTTGTCAGAGGAGTGAGTTCAACAGAATCATTCTCTGGCTCTATGTCCCAAATGCCCCTCTATTCCCAGCCACAGACTGTCATTCTCTGAAGGACCTTACGTTACTGTCAAGTAGTGCTGATCCCTTATGCACCCTAAGTTGATGGGCAACAAAGAGCAGACATCCCTATAAGCAAATGTGTTTGGACCCCAGGAAGAGTAGCTGCTGCCTTGGCAACAGCTATTGGGGATTCCTAATAAATACAAATACACTAGACAGATTAACCCCAACTCCCACCACTCTACACTGGACAGATAACCCCCCCCCCCCCCCACCACTCTACACTGGACAGATAACACCCCCCCCACCACTCTACACTGGACAGATAACACCCCCCCCCACCACTCTACACTGGACAGATAACCCCCCACCCCACTCTACACTGGACAGATAACCCCCACCCCCACTCTACACTGGACAGATAACCCCCCACCCCCCACCCCCCACCACTCTACACTGGACAGATAACACCCCCCCCACCCCCCACCACTCTACACTGGACAGATAACCCACCCCCCACCCCACCACTCTACACTGGACAGATAACAACCCCCCCCACCCCACTCTACACTGGACAGATACCCCCCCCACCCCACCACTCTACACTGGACAGATAACCCCCCCACCCCCCACCACTCTACACTGGACAGATAACCCCCCACCCCCCACCCCCACCACTCTACACTGGACAGATAACACCCCCCCCACCACTCTACACTGGACAGATAACCCCCCCCACCACTCTACACTGGACAGATAACACCCCCCCCACCACTCTACACTGGACAGATAACCCCCCCCACCACTCTACACTGGACAGATAACCCCCCCCACCACTCTACACTGGACAGATAACCCCCCCCACCACTCTACACTGGACAGATAACACCCCCCCCACCACTCTACACTGGACAGATAACACCCCCCCCACCACTCTACACTGGACAGATAACACCCCCCCCACCACCACTCTACACTGGACAGATAACACCCCCCCCCACCACTCTACACTGGACAGATAACACCCCCCCCACCACTCTACACTGGACAGATAACACCCCCCCCACCACCACTCTACACTGGACAGATAACCCCCCCCACCACCCCCACCACTCTACACTGGACAGAAAGAATGCCCTCTTAACACAATTGCATAAAGCACTATGGTAGATGACATCCAATGACATGTAATGATAAAAGGCTGTGACATCTTCCAACCGTCTGGGTGCATCCCAAATGGCACACTATTCCCTATGTAGTGTTCTGGAACACAACGTCTGTCTGGGTATGCTGTGTTTGTGGCACACTATTCCCTATGTAGTGTTCTGGAACACAACGTCTGTCTGGGTATGCTGTGTCTGTGTCCACTCTGTACAACTCTTTCAGATTAGCGTCGTTATAAAACAAAGGTTCTTGGAGGAGATGCAGTTTGGAGATTTGCCCAATGACCTGAAAGCTGTTGCTGGGCTCAGGGCCATGCTTACGGGGTGGGGGTGGGGGGGTGGGGGAGAGGAACAGGGCCATGCTTATGGGGTGGGGGTGGGGGGTGGGGGTGGGGGAGAGAGGAACAGGGCCATGCTTAAGGGGTGGGGGTGGGGGTGGGGGGGAGAGAGGAACAGGGCCATGCTTATGGGGGGAAAGAGAGAGGGACAGGGCCATGCTTACGGGGGGGAGACAGGGACAGGGACAGGGCCTGCTTCCCAAATGACACCTTATTCACAATGTAGTACACTGCTTTCGATTAGAGCCCTATATGGGGTCTGGTCAAAAGTAGTTTACTACATAGGAAATAGGGTGCCATTTGGGAAGCAACCAGACTGGGAGTTCACCAGCCAGATATCTGCGGCCTATCAATCCAGAGAATAGCATGACATTTACTTCTGAATGTCTACATTATCTTATAAAGGGATAATGAAGACTTCATTAAGCCTTTAAAAGTTATAATTTGTTTAAAGCGGGCCAGAATATTTTATAGAGAACAGACATGCTATGTAAGGAAGAACATGAAGCCATGTCAGATCGTCATCATTTCCATCTACAAAACGTTGCAAACTCTTGAACGCCTCCTAAACGCTACCCAAGGTCAGAGGTCACATTTTCAACCTCTCCCTGTCTGAGTATGTTTCAAGCAGACCACCATAGTCCCTGTGCCCAAGAACACTAAGGTAACCTGCCTAAATGACTACAGACCCGTAGCACTCACAAAGTGCTTTGAAGGGCTGGTCATGGCTCACATCAACACCATTATCCCAGAAACCCTAGACCGACTCCTATTTGCATACTGATACCGCCCCAACAGATCCACAGATGATGCAATCTCTATTGCGTACCACACTGTCCTTTCACACCTGGACAAAAGGAAGACCTATGTGAGAATGCTATTCATTGACTACAGCTCAGCGTTCAACACCATAGTGCCCTCAAAGCTCATCACTAAGCTAAGAATCCTGGGACTAAACACCTCCCTCTGCAACTGGATCCTGGACTTCCTGACGGGCCGCCCCCAGGTGGTAAGGGTAGGTAACAACACATCTGCCACACTGATCCTCAACACGGGGGCCCCTCAGGGGTGCGTGCTCAGTCCCCTCCTGTACTCTCTGTTCACTCATGACTGCATGGCCAGGCACGACTCCAACACCATCATTAAGTTTGCTGATGACACAACAGTGGTAGGCCTGATCACCGACAACGACGAGACAGCCTATAGGGAGTAGGTCAGAGACCTGGCCGTGGTGCCAGGACAACAACCTCTCCCTCAACGTGATCAAGACAAAGGAGATGATTGTGGACTACAGGAAAAAGAAGAGGACCAAGCACGCCCCCATTCTCATTGACGGGGCTGTAGTGGAGCAGGTTGAGAGCTTCAAGTTCCTTGGTGTCCACATAACCAACAACCTAACATGGTCCAAGCACACTAAGACAGTTGTGAAGAGGGCACGAAAAAAACCTATTCCCCCTAAGGTGACTGAAAAGATTTGGCATGGGTCCTTAGATCCTCAAAAGGTTCTACAGCTGCACCATCGATAGCATCCTGACTAGCTTCCTGCCATCCAGGATCTCTATACCAGGCGGTGTCAGAGGAAGGCCCTAAAAATTGTCAAAGACTCCAGCCACCCTAGTCATAGACTGTTCTCTCTGCTACCGCACGGCAAGCGGTACCGGAGCACCAAGAGGCTTCTAAACAGCTTCTACTTCCAAGCCATAAGACTCCTGAACATCTAATCAAATGTCTACCCAGACTATTTGCATTGCATTGGGTCGTGATTATTGGAGGATCTTGGGGGACTAGAGTGGTTGTTTTTGTATTGATTTAGTTCATTAAGCTGACCAGTATATAAACAATGGTGCTGTGGTCCATAGAGAAGCCAGGCAGCATCTTCCGAGAGAGACACACACACACACACACACACACACACACACACACACACACACCGTCCTCCTAGGGACATGCCACAGCAGCAACTGGACAGCACCGACAGGGAACTACCTCATTAATTGTAAATATTTTTTTTCTTTACGCTCCAGGGAGGGATGGAATAAAAGAGGGATGGGTGGATAGATAAAGGGAGGGAGGAATGGGGAAAAGGATCAGAGAGCTGGAGGGAGAAAGAGAGTGGGGGGGATTGAGAGAGAGAAAGATAGAAGGGGGAACTGTTCTGTGGTGCGTATTTTTTTTCTTCTCATCCCCCAGTTGTTTACCCCAGCTGTCTGTCTGATTTCTTGGTTGGCTCCATATTGGCCCTCTCTGAGACAGCACTAAAGGGATCACCCTAATAGAGCCCAGACTCAAACATCTGCTGCACAATCCCAAAAACAGACTCAATTTAGAAATGAGAGGGAATCCCCAAATTAGTAGTTCTCTGTAAACAAATACAACGTGATACAATACTTAACTTTGTACTTGGTCAACTATTGTCCAAATGCTACTGTTACAATACATCGTTTACCTATTTTGAATTCAACGAGGTCTCTACACTTCAGCAAACAGAGCAAGAGAAGGGGTCCCCACCACCACCAACTGACTGCATGTATGTGTGTGTATGGATGTGGGTTGCAGACCCGCGAGCCACTGCGGCCCCTTTGTGATGATTTCAGATTTTTAGTGGCCCCCACCCCCATCAAAGTTGCCCATCCCTGGGCTAGAGGTTGCAAGCCATGGTCTAGCTGTTAGACTATGGGAGATACAGGAGTACCCTTCAAACACTGAAGGGATTAGCTGCTACATGAGGGCACAGTGAAGAGTTCCGCCTCCTTACAAAACCGTAAGGGCCCTAGAGTGTTCTGGAGAGTGTTCTGGAGTGTTCCGGAAGAGGCCAAATGTCCTTGTTCAGGCCTCCTCTCCATATCTCTTAGGAATGCTCTCTGGGCACTGTAGCGATGTGAAGAAATATTCACCACACACACACACAGTGTAGCCAGTTTTGTTATTCTGGGGAGAGATTGTGAGCTGTGTACTCTTCTTGACCCTTCCCCTGGTATGACAAGTACAACACAAGAGCCCTGGAGAGGCAGAAACCCAGAAAGAGGTGCAATGAGAGGGGGATGGAGAGGCAGAAACCCAGAAAGAGGGGGATGGAGAGGCAGAAACCCAGAAAGAGGTGCAATGAGAGGGGGATGGAGAGGCAGAAACCCAGAGAGAGGTGCAATGAGAGGGGGATGGAGAGGCAGAAACCCAGAAAGAGGGGGATGGAGAGGCAGAAACCCAGACACCAATGTCATCACGGTTCGCTGCTGAATGCTGGAAACACTCGGCTACTCTGTTGTTTTGACTAAATGTAGCCAATCTAAGTTTTATATTATTAGTACAGCAGTTGTTTTTGCATGGGTTCCGCAACGCGGTTAGCTTTTAACAGCTAGGATCGCTATTTTCTGTCCCGGAATCCCGCTTAACAGACAGTTTGAAGCCTGCTTGACAGAGCTGCTAACCTTACCTAGCTAGCTAAGCTGCTAGCCATCATAACGAAGATAGCTGCTTTTATTTCCCCGATTTGGGACTGCCTCTTCTTTTTAATTGAGGCCTCCCCAGCCAGAAGATGAGACGAGCACTTCCTGCATAGTAGGAGTTGTTTACTATGCTCTTTTCTGGGACACTGTGGCTCGACTGACTTTTCAATGCCTACTGCCTACTTGCGGAGGACTATAGGCCCGAGTTGTCTACTCTAAGCAAGCAAATCTCTGCGTTGCACAATCTTCTGGGGAAACCACGTCCGCCTACCTTCTCTACACCTCAGGCTGACGTCGTTTCGGTACGGTGAGTATCACCGCCCTGCTATCACTCTTTGACTGACTGGCCTGTGCTTCACAGGGACCTCTCCCCGGGGGAAGTCTCCACCGCCTGTGGAAAATGGAGCAGGACCGACGCTTCTAGAGGCCTTGGCAGATGCCACAGGCTCCGATCCCACTATCCAGCAATGGAAACATGTCACCCGTCACCAGACTAATGGAAGGCGGCGGTCTGATGATGAACAGGGCTTCTTTGGCTTTGGGGGAAGCCCAATCCAGACGTCAAACCACTTCGCCCCCTGGCCGCGCCATCCATCGTCCTCTACCTGGTTTCCAACCCAGGGGGATTTGACCTCTGGTTCGGATCCTCCGCAATAGGAGGGCTCGTTTTGGACCTGCTGAAACTGATTCTAGCTTTGAAAGACTCAAAGCAGCCAACTATGTCAGGCCCTGTGCCATCGCTGGGCCGTGGCAGTGAAAGATTCAGCAGACTACTGGCATTACTGATCTGGCTAAAAGACTACTGTAGCTCTGTTAGCCCTTTTATAGATATCTTTGACACCTTTTGGAAACAGAAGATGCTTTACAGGAATGACAGTCCATCCAAATAATATTGGTACCTGGACCCTGTCCTCGGATTTCAAGGCAGCATTGAGACAATTACTTATCAGTGATCTAAGCCCTGCTCAGATAATCCCTACCATTTGTGTCGCTGAGTTGTCGTAGTGCTACTGCAAATGTACATTGTCCCAGGAGTGTTGTCAGTCATAATGCAAGTAACCTAATTTATGTTCCTCTAACTCCCCTGAATGCCTCTGTCAATCCAACAGCTATTGTCAGCAGAAATCATGTGCCTATGAACCTGAGTTATACTGTTAGCATTGAGACAGATTGCCCTAGTAGGAAGCCCACTGTGTGCAGCTCAAATATAAATGTCACTGTAAGCCTCCCAGTAAAGCAATAAAAACAATCAAGCATCCCAGAAAAAAGCAAAGATTTTGTCCACATTAACATATGTAGCTAATAACAGGTAACCTTCATATACTGGTGATCTCTGAAACCCACTTAGATCATTCCTTTGATACACTGGTAGCAATACATGGTTTATAACATCTACAGAAGAGACAGGAATGCAAATGGTGGAGGTGTGGCTGTTTTTATATTCCATCATATTCCTGTAAAGCTTAGAGGGTCTCATGTCAAATGCTGTTGAAGTAATATGGATACAGGTTCACCTGCCTCACCTAAAGCCTATTTTTTTGTGAGAAGTTGCTATAGGCCACCAATTGCTAACAGTCAGTATCTGGATAACATGTGTGAAATGCTTGATAATGAATGTGATACAGAGTGGGATATTTTCTGGGTGACCTAAATATTGACTGGCTTTCATCAAGCTGTCCACTCAAGGAAAAAGCTTCAAACTGTAACCAGTGCCTGCAACCTGGTTCAGGTTATCAGTCAACCTACCAGGGTAGTTACAAACACCACAAGAATGAAATCATCCACATGTATCGATCACATCTTTACTAATCTCGCAGAAATCTGCTCTAAAGCAGTATCCACACCCATCGGATGTAGTGATCACAATATAGTAGCCATATCTAGGAAAGTTCCATAGGCTGGGCCTTATATAGTGTATAAGAGGTTATACAAGAGGTTTTGTAGTGATTCCTATGTTGAAGATGTAGAAAATATGTGCTGGTCTGTGGTGTGTAATGAGGAGCAACCAGATGCTGCACTTGACGCATTTATGAAATTGTTTAATCTAGTAACTAATAAGCATGCACCCATTTAAGAAAATGACTGTAAAAACTGTTAAATCCCTGTGGATTGATGAAGAATTGAAAATTGGTATGTTTGAGAGGGACATTTTTTTTCTTGTTACAGCCTAAATTTATAATTGATTAAATT
This sequence comes from Coregonus clupeaformis, assembly GCF_020615455.1. Taxonomy (NCBI): domain Eukaryota; kingdom Metazoa; phylum Chordata; class Actinopteri; order Salmoniformes; family Salmonidae; genus Coregonus; species Coregonus clupeaformis. The sequence continues at coordinate 59,326 of NW_025533627.1, forward strand.
GAGATTTTGTGTCACTGGCCTACACACAATACCCCATAATGTCAAAAGTGGAATTATGTTTTTCTGAATCTCTACTAATTCATTCAAATGAAAAGCTGAAATATCTTGAGTCAATAAGTATTCAACCCCTTTTGTTATGGCAAGCTTAAATAGGTTCAGGAGTAAAAATGTGCTTAACAAGTCACAAGTTGCATGGATTCACTCTGTGTGCAATAATAGTGTTTAACATGAATGACTACCTCATCTCTGTAACCCCACACATACAATTATCTGTAAGGTCCCTCAGTCTAGCAGTGAATTTCAAACACAGATTCAACCACCAAGACCAGGGGGGGTTTTCAATGCCTGTCAAAGAAGGGCACCTATTGGTAAACAAAAAAAGCAGACGTTGAAAATCCCTTTGAGCATGGTGAAGTCATTAATGTCTCTTTTGGATGGTGTATCAATACACCCAGTCACTACAAAGATACAGGCATCCTTCCTAACTCCGTTGCCATAGAGGAAGAAAACCGCTCAGGGATTTCACCATGAGGCCAATGGTGACTTTTTAAAACCGTTAGAGAGTTTAATGGCTGTGATAGGAGAAAACTGAGGATGGATCAACATTGTAGTTACTCCAAAATACTAACCTAATTGACAGAGTGAAAAGAAGGAAGCCAGTACAGAATACAAATATTTCCGAAACATGCATCCTGTTTGAAACGAGGCACTAAAGTAATACTGCAACAAATGTGGCAAACCAATTAACCTTTTATCCTTAATACAAAGTGTTATGTTTGAGGCAAATCCAATACATTACGGAGTACCACTCTCCCATATTTTCAAGCATAATGGTGGCTGCATCATGTTATGGGTATGCTTGTAATCGTTAAGGACTGGGGAGTTTTTCAGGATAAAAAAAGAAACGGAATGGCGCCAAGCACAGGCAAAATCCTAGAGGAAAACCTGTGTCTGCTTTCCACCAGACACTGGGAGATGAATTCACCTTTCAGCAGGACAATAACCTAAAACACAAGGCCAAATCTGCACTGGAGTTGCTTACCAAGAAGACAGTGAATGTTCCTGAGTGGCCGAGTTAGTTTTGACTTAAATCTACTTGAAAATCTATGCCAAAACCTGAAAAATGGTTGTCTAGCAATGATCAACAACCAATTTGACAGAGCTTGAAGAATAATGGGCAAATGTTTCACAATCCAAGTGTAGAAAGAGACTTACCCAGAAGGACTCACAGCTCTAATTGCTGCCAAAGGTGTATCCACAAAGTATTGACTTGGGTGTGAATACTTATGTAAATTAGATATTTCTGTATTTGATTTTCAATGAATTTGCTAACATTTCTAAACATGTTTTCACTTTGTCATTATGGATTATTGTGTGTAGTTGGGTGAGGAAAACATAGATATTTCATCCATTTTTAATTCAGGCTGTAAGACGACAAAATGTGGAATAAGTCAAGGGGTGTGAGTACTTTTCTAAAGGCACTGTAAGTATGTCTACACAGCCGATCGGCAAATGTACTGTAAATTGAGAAATCATGTGACTAAACAAAAATAAGAAAACTGTACTATGAAACAAAGATAAATAATTTAAAGGATGATATTAAAACGCTTAAATTACATTTTGGGCAAAAAGGCAACTAACTTAACAACTTTAATTATTTTTCCATTGGCAAGATTAGCAAATGTAGTAATGACATGCCAACAGCAAACTGAACCTACACATCCATCCATAACTGACCAAACTCTGAACCTACACATCCATGCATAACTGACCAAACTCTGAACCTACACATCCATGCATAACTGACCAAACTCTGAACCTACACATCCATGCATAACTGACCAAACTCTGAACCTACACATCCATCCATAACTGACCAAACTCTGAACCTACACATCCATCCATAACTGACCAAACTCTGAACCTACACATCCATGCATAACTGACCAAACTCTGAACCTACACATCCATCCATAACTGACCAAACTCTGAACCTACACATCATCGCATAACTGACCAAACTCTGAACCTACACATCCATCCATAACAAACCACCTGGGATTTGACAATTTGGATGGAAAATGACTGAGGATGATCGCATACTATATTGCCACTCCTACTGTATTTGCTGTTTCGTCAATCTAAGCCTACAGGAACGTGTGCCTTCAGGCCTGGATGGAAGCAAAAGTCATTCCGCTACCCAAGAATAGTAAAGCACCCTTTTACTGATTCTAACAGCCGACCAATCAGCCAGTAACCAACCCTTAGTAATCTTTTGGGAGAAAATTGTGTTTGACCAGATACAATGCTATTTTACAGTAAACTAATATAACTGACTTTCAGCACGCTTATAGGGGAAGGGCACTCAACATGTACGGCACTTACACAAATGACTAATGATTGGCTGAAAGAAATTGATAATAATATTGTGGGAGCTGTTTTGTTGGACTTCAGTGCAGCTTTTACAACCTCTGCTACAGTGGGGAAAAAAATGGTGGAAAATAAGTATTTGGTCAATAACAAAAGTTTCTCAATACTTTGTTATATACCCTATGTTGGCAATGACACAGGTCAAACGTTTTCTGTAAGTCTTCACAAGGTTTTCACACACTGTTGCTGGTATTTTGGCCCATTCCTCCATGCAGATCTCCTCTAGAGCAGTGATGTTTTGGGGCTGTCGCTGGGCAACACGGACTTTCAACTCCCTCCAAAGATTTTCTATGGGGTTGAGATCTGGAGACTGGCTAGGCCACTCCAGGACCTTGAAATGCTTCTTACGAAGCCACTCCTTCGTTGCCCGGGCGGTGTGTTTGGGATCATTGTCATGCTGAAAGACCCAGCCACGTTTCATCTTCAATGCCCTTGCTGATGGAAGGAGGTTTTCACTCAAAATCTCACGATACATGGCCCCATTCATTCTTTCCTTTACACGGATCAGTCGTCCTAGTCCCTTTGCAGAAAAACAGCCCCAAAGCATGATGTTTCCACCCCCATGCTTCACAGTAGGTATGGTGTTCTTTGGATGCAACTCAGCATTCTTTGTCCTCCAAACACGACGAGTTGAGTTTTTACCAAAAAGTTCTATTTTGGTTTTATCTGACCATATGACATTCTCCCAATCCTCTTCTGGATCATCCAAATGCACTTCAGACGGGCCTGGACATGTACTGGCTTAAGCAGGGGGACACGTCTAGCACTGCAGGATTTGAGTCCCTGGCGGCGTAGTGTGTTACTGATGGTAGGCTTTGTTACTTTGGTCCCAGCTCTCTGCAGGTCATTCACTAGGTCCCCCCGTGTGGTTCTGGGATTTTTGCTCACCGTTCTTGTGATCATTTTGACCCCACGGGTATTTTGACCCTCAATAGTAAGCCTGTGTGTCTATGTATGCTGATGACTCAACATTATACATGTCAGCACCACAACAAGTGAAATAACTGCAACACTTAACAAAGAGCCACAGTCAGTTTCAGAATGGGTGGCTAGCAATAAGCTAGTCCTAAAAAATATTTTTTTTAAACTAAAAGCATTGTATTTGCGACCAAATAATTTATTCATAAACCCTAAACCTCAACTGAATCATGTGGACATTGAGAAGTTTGAGGAGACTAAACTGCTTGGTGTAACCCTGGTTTAGTAAACTGTCATTGTCAAAACATATTGATGCAACGGTATCTAAAATGGGGAGAGGTCTGTCCGTAATAAAGCACTGCTCTGCTTTCTTGACATCGCTATCAACAAAACAAGTCCTACAGCCCATAGTTTTGTCACACCTGGACTACTGCCCAGTCATATGGTCAAGTGCCACAAAGAGGGACATAAGCAAATTACAGGTGGCCCGGAATAGTGCAGCACGGCTAGCCTTTAAATGTACACGGAGAGCTAACATCAATAACATGCATGTACATCTCTCCTGGCTCAAAGTAGAGGAGAGATTGACTGCATCACTACTTGTCTGTGTGAGAGGTATTGACATGTTGAAAGCACCGAGCTGTCTGTTCAAACGATTAGCACACAGCTCAGACACCCATGCGTACCCCAAAAGACATGCCACAAAGGATCTCTTCACAGTCCCAAGTCCAGAACACACTCTGGGAAATGCACAGTACTACATAGAGCCATGACAACATTGGAACTCTATTCCACATCATGTAACTCATGCAAGCAGTAGAATCTTGATTTAAAAAATATGTAAACATATAAAACTACACTTTATGGAACAACGCTGACTGTGAAGAGCCGCATACACACGCTAACACACACACTCTATAATAAACCCCAGGAAGAGTAGCTGCTGCCTTGGCAGGAACTAATGGGGATCCATAATAAACCCCAGGAAGAGTAGCCGCTGCCTTGGCAGGAACTAATGGGGATCCATAATAAACCCCAGGAGGAGTAGCCGCTGCCTTGGCAGGAAGTAATGGGGATCCATAATAAACCCCAGGAAGAGTAGCCGCTGCCTTGGCAGGAAGTAATGGGGATCCATAATAAACCCCAGGAAGAGTAGCCGCTGCCTTGGCAGGAACTAATGGGGATCCATAATAAACCCCAGGAAGAGTAGCCGCTGCCTTGGCAGGAACTAATGGGGATCCATAATAAACCCCAGGAAGAGTAGCCGCTGCCTTGGCAGGAACTAATGGGGATCTATAATAAACCCCAGGAAGAGTAGCCGCTGCCTTGGCAGGAACTAATGGGGATCCATAATAAACCCCAGGAGGAGTAGCCGCTGCCTAGGCAGGAAGTAATGGGGATCCATAATAAACCCCTGTGGAGTAGGTGCTGCCTTGGAAGGAACTAATGGGGATCCTTAATAAACCCCAGGAGCACAAACGCATCCCACCCCCTACCCCTAGACACGGGCCTTGTGCCCAGCCTCCCACCACACACACACACACCACCCCTCAGCACATTGATTCCCATCAAATAACCAGAACGCTCTGGATAGAGCTCAAGACAAGCAGCAGAGACAACACACACACACACACACACACTCTTACTCACTCACTCTCACACACACACACACACACACACAGACACACAGACACACAGACGGAGGGACAGAGGCATGTGGCCATTGAGGAGAGAGGGAGAGACAGGGACTGTAAAAGATGAAGAATGGACTTTCAGTAAACAACACAAGTCTCAACAGGATTAGAATCTGTGCCCTGAGCTCAGCAAACCACCGAGAAGGCAGGCATTTTCTGGTGCGTCTTTGGTAAGGACGACAAATTATATTATATTTGCGCTACCAAAGGGGGGGGTATCGTCTAATATTGTACCTCAAGTCATGGCAATGTTGCCTTGTGTTTCACCACAAAACAATGATTCTCAATGTTCACATTTCAATGGAAAAGCTTGAGTTTCTGCCTGGTTTCTGTCTGTCTTAATTTAATTTATGCTTGTTGGACTTTTATTGTTGCAAGTTACAGGGCTTAGCAGAGCAGTCTAAACACTGTGCGATTGCATGCAAAGGGAACAAACAAACATACTCTCTTCTGAACTTTTCCTGGCTCATACTTTGCTTCACACAAACAGGAAATCACACATCATTGTATCGCCATCAGCCTCCTCTATATCAGACGAAAAAAAAAAAAAACATACTTACAGTATGTGTTACCAAATCAGTTAACCAGCCTACCGATAAACATACTCAATCTAACAGGTCCGTAACCTTTTTTTGTGATTTTATTTTTATTGAACACATACATAACTGGGATTGAGACAGACTTTACAGGATGTAGCGGGTCCATAACATAATGTAAATGTGTGTATGTAACAGGAACAGGAAGTAGGTACTTCTTTACACCAGAGCTATCAGCCTCCTCAACAGACGAAGACGGCTAGAAAGAACCATAGACGATATAGAAAAAAAACGATATCTATGCCACGTAGCAGATGTTTTTATCCAAAGTGACTTACAGTGAGTGCATACAACCTTTCCACTGTGATCCCTGTGGGAGTTACATTTACATTTACGTCATTTGGCAGACGCTCTTATCCAGAGCGACTTACAAATAGGTGCATTCACCTTATAGCCAGTGGGATAACCACTTTACAATGTTTTGGAGGAGGAGGAGTTGAACCCACAACTGAACTTTGCCACACAGGACCACAAGCGTCGACTCCGTTCCTACTTATCAGTGGCCAGCCTCCTGCTTGCTTTCTGAGTCTTGACTAAACACACACACACACACACACCCCACCCTCCTGCCTCCTTAGTGAGTCTGACTAAACGGCTTGGTCCTCCAGGGGCAGGCAGTCTGCCATCATACCTCATCTCCAAACTGCTCCTGATATGATTTTAGGAGGAGGAAGGCAGCGTTTTGACACCCCCCAGGGCCTCAGGTCAGCCTTTTACCAGCCTCAACACCAGCACTATGGCAGAGTGCCTTAATCTTTACCCGCTAAAACCATGCAGGCGTTCACTCAGACACACACACACCCTGTGGCTTACATCAAGTCCCTATCTGTACTGTAGTGTGCTCGGCTGGGCCCTCAGCCCCCCTATCTGTACTGTAGTGTGCTCGGCTGGGCCCTCAGCCCCCCTATCTGTACTGTAGTGTGCTCAGCTGGGTCCTCAGTCAGCCCCCCTATCTGTACTGTAGTGTGCTCGGCTGGGCCCTCAGCCCCCTATCTGTACTGTAGTGTGCTCGGCTGGGCCCTCAGCCCCCATATCTGTACTGTAGTGTGCTCGGCTGGGCCCTCAGTCAGCCCCCCTATCTGTACTGTAGTGTGCTCGGCTGGGCCCTCAGCCCCCCTATCTGTACTGTAGTGTGCTCGGCTGGGCCCTCAGCCCCACTATCTGTACTGTAGTGTGCTCAGCTGGGCCCTCAGTCAGCCCCCCTATCTGTACTGTAGTGTGCTCGGCTGGGCCCTCAGCCCCCCTATCTGTACTGTAGTGTGCTCGGCTGGGCCCTCAGCCCCCCTATCTGTACTGTAGTGTGCTCGGCTGGGCCCTCAGCCCCCATATCTGTACTGTAGTGTGCTCGGCTGGGCCCTCAGCCCCACTATCTGTACTGTAGTGCGCTCGGCTGGGCCCTCAGCCCCCCTATCTGTACTGTAGTGTGCTCAGCTGGGCCCTCAGCCCCCCTATCTGTACTGTAGTGTGCTCGGCTGGGCCCTCAGCCCCCCTATCTGTACTGTAGTGTGCTCGGCTGGGCCCTCAGCCCCCCTATCTGTACTGTAGTGTGCTCGGCTGGGCCCTCAGCCCCCCTATCTGTACTGTAGTGTGCTCGGCTGGGCCCTCAGCCCCCCTATCTGTATTGTAGTGTGCTCGGCTGGGCCCTCAGCCCCACTATCTACACCTGTCTCTACACCATTAGCATCAATCACATGGCTGTGGTTTAGGGAAGGAAGGGTTATCTCCATCCCTCCCTGATACAGAACACCACCCAGGGTGGAGGAGAAGAGCAGAGCACTAGGCCCGGCTATGAATAATTGAGAAACAGCCAAGAAGCCACAACCCATTAAGTGGCCCTTGCCTCCAGCAGTCTCCCCTGCCTCCCCCACCCTATCTCCCCCAGCCTCAGCCTCCCCACCTCTCCACTCCCCCCCCCCCACCTCCTCACTTCCCCCTGCCTCCCCACTGGAAGGACAGTATGTGAAGTGTGATGTTTATAATATGGCCTTGACAGCAGGAGTTAGCAAGCTTCCTTTATTCTCATTCTCTGCGTCCTGGCTCCTTCAACCCACTCCTATGGTAGTCACCAATGGTACCCTATTCCCTACATAGTGCACTATAGGGAATAGGGTGTCATTTGGGATTCAAATAGTGTTTTGTTGTTCTGCATATGGTCCGTAGGTGGAGAAGATGTAAGACTGTCTGGTGACTCACCACCACCCAGGAAATACAATATAATTGTTTAGGCCTCAGTGAAGCAAAAGTATAGGAGAAAGAGGGGAGTGGGAGAAGGAGGAGAAAGAGGGGAGTGGGAGAAGGAGGAGAAAGAGGGGAGTGGGGGAAGGAGGAAAAGTGGGGAGTGGGAGAAGGAGGAGAAAGAGGGGAGTGGGAGAAGGAGGAGAAAGAGGGGAGTGGGGAGAAGGAGGAGAAAGAGGGGAGTGGGAGAAGGAGGAGAAAGAGGGGAGTGGGGGAAGGAGGAGAAAGAGGGGAGTGGGGGAAGGAGGAGAAAGAGGGGAGTGGGGGAAGGAGGAAAAGTGGGGAGTGGGAGAAGGAGGAGAAAGAGGGGAGTGGGGGAAGGAGGAGAAAGAGGGGAGTGGGGGGAAGGAGAAAGAGGGGAGTGGGGGAAGGAGAAAGAGGGGAGTGGGGGAAGGAGGAAAAGTGGGGAGTGGGAGAAGGAGGAAAAGTGGGGAGTGGGAGAAGGAGGAGAAAGAGGGGAGTGGGGGAAGGAGGAGAAAGAGGGGAGTGGGGGGAAGGAGGAGAAAGAGGGGAGTGGGGGGAAGGAGAAAGAGGGGAGTGGGGGGAAGGAGGAGAAAGAGGGGAGTGGGGGGAAGGAGGAGAAAGAGGGAGTGGGGGAAGGAGGAGAAAGAGGGGGAGGGAGAAGGAGGAGAAAGAGGGGGAGTGGGAGAAGGAGGAGAAAGAGGGAGTGGGAGAAGGAGGAGAAAGAGGGGAGTGGGAGAAGGAGGAGAAAGAGGGGAGTGGGAGAAGGAGGAGAAAGAGGGGAGTGGGGGAAGGAGGAGAAAGAGGGGAGTGGGGGAAGGAGAAAGAGGGGAGTGGGGGAAGGAGGAGAAAGAGGGGAGTGGGAGAAGGAGGAGAAAGAGGGGAGTGGGGGAAGGAGAAAGAGGGGAGTGGGGGAAGGAGGAGAAAGAGGGGAGTGGGGGAAGGAGGAGAAAGAGGGGAGTGGGAGGAGGAGGAGAAAGAGGGGAGTGGGGGAAGGAGGAGAAAGAGGGGAGTGGGGGAAGGAGGAGAAAGAGGGGAGTGGGAGGAGGAGGAGAAAGAGGGGAGTGGGGGGAAGGAGAAAGGGGAGTGGGGGGAAGGAGGAGAAAGAGGGGAGTGGGGGGAAGGAGAAAGAGGGGAGTGGGGGAAGGAGGAGAAAGAGGGGAGTGGGAGAAGGAGGAGAAAGAGGGGAGTGGGGGAAGGAGAAAGAGGGGAGTGGGGGAAGGAGGAGAAAGAGGGGAGTGGGAGGAGGAGGAGAAAGAGGGGAGTGGGAGAAGGAGGAGAAAGAGGGGAGTGGGAGGAGGAGGAGAAAGAGGGGAGTGGGGGAAGGAGGAGAAAGAGGGGAGTGGGGGGAAGGAGAAAGAGGGGAGTGGGGGAAGGAGGAGAAAGAGGGGAGTGGGGGAAGGAGGAGAAAGAGGGGAGTGGGGGAAGGAGGAGAAAGAGGGGAGTGGGGGAAGGAGGAGAAAGAGGGGAGTGGGAGGAGGAGGAGAAAGAGGGGAGTGGGAGGAGGAGGAGAAAGAGGGGAGTGGGAGAAGGAGGAGAAAGAGGGGAGTGGGAGAAGGAGGAGAAAGAGGGGAGTGGGGGAAGGAGGAGAAAGAGGGGAGTGGGAGAAGGAGGAAAAGTGGGGTGTGGGGGAAGGAGGAGAAAGAGGGGAGTGGGGGAAGGAGGAGAAAGGGGGAGTGGGAGAAGGAGGAAAAAGTGGGGTGTGGGGGAAGGAGAAAGAGGGGAGGGGGGGAAGGAGGAGAAAGAGGGGAGTGGGAGAAGGAGGAGAAAGAGGGGAGTGGGAGGAGGAGGAGAAAGAGGGGAGTGGGGGGAAGGAGGAGAAAGAGGGGAGTGGGGGGAAGGAGAAAGAGGGGAGTGGGGGAAGGAGGAGAAAGAGGGGAGTGGGAGAAGGAGGAGAAAGAGGGGAGTGGGGGAAGGAGGAGAAAGAGGGGAGTGGGGGAAGGAGGAGAAAGAGGGGAGTGGGGGAAGGAGGAGAAAGAGGGGAGTGGGAGAAGGAGGAGAAAGAGGGGAGTGGGGGGAAGGAGGAGAAAGAGGGGAGTGGGGGGAAGGAGGAGAAAGAGGGGAGTGGGGGGAAGGAGGAGAAAGAGGGGAGTGGGGGAAGGAGGAGAAAGAGGGGAGTGGGGGAAGGAGGAGAAAGAGGGGAGTGGGGGAAGGAGGAGAAAGTGGGGAGTGGGGGGAAGGAGGAGAAAGAGGGGAGTGGGTGAAGGAGGAGAAAGAGGGGAGTGGGAGAAGGAGGAAAAGTGGGGTGTGGGGGAAGGAGAAAGCGGGGAGTGGGTGAAGGAGGAGAAAGAGGGGAGTGGGAGAAGGAGGAAAAGTGGGGTGTGGGGGGAAGGAGGAGGGAAGGAGGGGAGTGGGAGAAGGAGGAAAAGTGGGGTGTGGGGGAAGGAGAAAGCGGGGAGTGGGTGAAGGAGGAGAAAGAGGGGAGTGGGAGAAGGAGGAAAAGTGGGGTGTGGGGGAAGGAGAAAGCGGGGAGTGGGTGAAAGGTCAGTTTATGATGACAACAGTAACAAACAACACAAACACTCACACATGCACACACCCATACGTACATTGTCTCTCACACACACATCTCCTTGCTCATCTCTCTCTTGGAGGTCGTTGAGGCTGAAAAGCTTGTTGTCTGTTTTATATTTTAATATATTTGGAGCAGCTACAGATGCCACCCTGAAGAGTGTTAATTTACTGTTCAATATTCATGCCTTTTACCATCTCTCTCCCTCACTCTCTCTCCCTCCCGCTTTCTTTCTCTGATGCCACCATTATGCCACCCTGAAGAGGGTTGATGTATTGTTCGATATTCATACACACATACACAAACACACATACACACAGGAGCTATGGAGAGGCCAGACTGTGCATTAAACATGCAGGGTTAGCAGTAGATTCTCCCCTGTTTGGTGGCCGTGGCAACACCATAAGAAATAGGCCTCCAGATGTGACCCACCCGTTTCTTTTGCAGTGTAGCTAGCTGACAACACATCGGTGACTAGCTAGCTGACAACACAGTTGCGACTACCTAGCTGACAACACATCGGTGACTAGCTAGCTGACAACACATCGGTGACTAGCTAGCTGACAACACATCGGTGACTAGCTAGCTGACAACACATCGGTGACTAGCTAGCTGACAACACAGCGGTGACTAGCTAGCTGACAACACAGCGGTGACTAGCTAGCTGACAACACAGCGGTGACTAGCTAGCTGACAACACATCGGTGACTAGCTAGCTGACAACACATCGGTGACTAGCTAGATGACAACACAGCGGTGACTAGCTAGCTGACAACACAGCGGTGACTAGCTAGCTGACAACACAGCGGTGACTAGCTAGCTGACAACACAGCGGTGACTAGCTAGCTGACAACACAGCGGTGACTAGCTAGCTGACAACACAGCGGTGACTAGCTAGCTGACAACACAGCGGTGACTAGCTAGCTGACAACACAGCGGTGACTAGCTAGCTGACAACACATCGGTGACTAGCTAGCTGACAACACAGCGGTGACTAGCTAGCTGACAACACATCGGTGACTAGCTAGCTGACAACACAGCGGTGACTAGCTAGCTGACAACACAGCGGTGACTAGCTAGCTGACAACACAGCGGTGACTAGCTAGCTGACAACACAGCGGTGACTAGCTAGCTGACAACACAGCGGTGACTAGCTAGCTGACAACACAGCGGTGACTAGCTAGCTGACAACACAGCGGTGACTAGCTAGCTGACAACACAGCGGTGACTAGCTAGCTGACAACACATCGGTGACTAGCTAGCTGACAACACAGCGGTGACTAGCTAGCTGACAACACAGCGGTGACTAGCTAGCTGACAACACAGCGGTGACTAGCTAGCTGACAACACAGCGGTGACTAGCTAGATGACAACACAGCGGTGACTAGCTAGCTGACAACACAGCGGTGACTAGCTAGCTGACAACACAGCGGTGACTAGCTAGCTGACAACACAGCGGTGACTAGCTAGCTGACAACACAGCGGTGACTAGCTAGCTGACAACACAGCGGTGACTAGCTAGCTGACAACACAGCGGTGACTAGCTAGCTGACAACACAGCGGTGACTAGCTAGCTGACAACACAGCGGTGACTAGCTAGCTGACAACACAGCGGTGACTAGCTAGCTGACAACACATCGGTGACTAGCTAGCTGACAACACATCGGTGACTAGCTAGCTGACAACACATCGGTGACTAGCTAGCTGACAACACATCGGTGACTAGCTAGCTGACAACACATCGGTGACTAGCTAGCTGACAACACATCGGTGACTAGCTAGCTGACAACACAGCGGTGACTAGCTAGCTGACAACACAGCGGTGACTAGCTAGCTGACAACACATCGGTGACTAGCTAGCTGACAACACAGCGGTGACTAGCTAGCTGACAACACAGCGGTGACTAGCTAGCTGACAACACAGCGGTGACTTCCTTTTTTCTTTCCGTTCTTGTCATTTCTCGAAATGTATTTATTTGCTAGGTTCTAGGCAGAGAGCGCACCGTCTAACCACGAATGACACTGACCCACCTCCTTTCCCCATTGCTGCCACTGCAGGGGAACACCAGGAGGGGGAGGGAATGATCCTATCATTCAAGACTCCAGAGCTGGGGTCCCTTGTGCACAGCCAGCAAAAAACGCTTTGTACGCGGTGGCTGTGAATGTGGCTCAGAAAGACCATCCGCCTGGGCTGAGGGCAACGGGGTGGCCGGGGGGGGTTTAGGACCGGGCTCTTCTCTGAGAGGATGTTGGCGCTCCCTGTCTAGGCCTCCCATAGAGAAGCGTATTGCTGGTCTACAGTGGAGGATTATTCCTGTGGCTATCGCTACGAACACCTTGATCCATCAGTGGGGAGGGGGTGTCTGTTCTGTGGGGAGGAGACAATGCAGCATCCGTTTTTTAAAAATCTTGTTCCAGGCTGGTAAGGGTGTTTTCTGTCCTGGGTGGGTGGTGTACAGGCCTAGGGTTGTTTTCTGTCCTGGGTGGGTGGTGTACAGGGTTGTTTTCTGTCCTGGGTGGGTGGTGTACAGGCCTAGGGTTTGGGCTGACTCTGGACCTATACGTTGGAGGGCCTAGGTATAGCGTAGCCAACAGGCGAAGGTACTGTCTAGGTAGTTGCTTATTGGGGCAGACAGAAATGGCAGTGTTGGAGACCAGGAAACATGAGATGCGGGTTGGTGCGGGCTCGGCTCAAAAGGGGGGCTTGGTTCTAACTTTCTAGGTCCGTTAAAATGAAGTAAAGTTTGTGCTTTTAATTATGTAACTATTGGGCCAATAAAGGTATTTTTTTTAATGAAAACATATCTCTGTCTCTCTCTCCCTCCCTCTGTCTCTCCCTCTCTCGGTCTCTCTCTCAAGGTCAGAATGAGTCATGTTTGTTCCTCAGAGCCTGTCTGTATCAGTTTGTTTTGCTATATAGATATAATGTTAGCCCACACTTTCTCTCTCTCTCTCTCTCTCTCTCTCTCTCTCTCTCTCTCTCTCTCTCTCTCTCTCTCTCTCTCTCTCTCTCTCTCTCTCTCTCTCTCTCTCTCTCTCTCTCTCTCTCTCTCTCTCTCTCTCTCTCTCTCTCTCTGTTGGTAGGCCCGAGTGGGTGTTTGGACTGCAGCCTTTCTCTTGCTGTTACAGAAACAATCGTATTATCCTTCCCCTTTTATCCTCCAGAGATTAACAAAAGCAGTTGTCTATCAATCATGCAGTAGACCCTTTACTGAAGGGCTCTGTCCCAAATGGAAACCTATTCTCTGCATAGTGCACTACTTTTGATCAAAGCCCTATGGGTCCTGGTCAAAAGTAATGCGCTAAATAGGGGATAAGGTGCCATGTGAGACATATCCTAGGTCTACAGTGTAAAGATTGAATTCTCAAAGTAAACGGATTAGTGAAGTGATTTGCCAGGCATTATTGAGGTGTATTGTAGTAGTGTGGGAATTGAATGGAGACCTGGTGCAGTGCAGTCAGAAGTGAATGGACTGTTGGACTGGATGATGGGTGCCCAGAAAGAGAGAGAGAACCTGGGATGAGAAAAAGGAAGCTTTCATTGGCTGACAGGTCCCCATGTGTAGAGAATAAGAGGAGTTAACTTATGGCAAGTCAAAAACAAAACTGGACCAGTATTTAGCCCATAGCTACACACACAGCTACACACACAGCTACACACACAGCCCACACACAGCCCACATATAGCCCACACACAGCTACACACACAGCCCACACACAGCCCACATATAGCCCACACACAGCTACACACAGCTACACACACAGCTACACACACAGCCCACACACAGCTACACACACAGCCCACATATAGCCCACACACAGCTACACACAGCTACACACAGCTACACACACAGCCCACATATAGCCCACATATAGCCCACACACAGCCCACACACAGCTACACACACAGCCCACATATAGCCCACACACAGCTACACACACAGCCCACACACAGCCCACACACAGCTACACACACAGCCCACACACAGCCCACATATAGCCCACACACAGCTACACACAGCTACACACACAGCCCACATATAGCCCACACACAGCTACACACACAGCCCACACACAGCTACACACACAGCCCACATATAGCCCACACACAGCTACACACACAGCTACACACACAGCCCACACACAGCTACACACACAGCTACACACACAGCTACACACACAGCCCACACACAGCTACACACACAGCTACACACACAGCCCACATATAGCCCACACACAGCTACACACAGCTACACACACAGCCCACACACAGCTACACACACAGCTACACACACAGCTACACACAGCTACACACACAGCCCACACACAGCTACACACACAGCTACACACAGCTACACACACAGCCCACATATAGCCCACACACAGCCCACATATAGCCCACACACAGCTACACACACAGCTACACACACAGCCCACACACAGCTACACACACAGCTACACACAGCTACACACACAGCTACACACAGCTACACACACAACCCACACACAGCTACACACAGCTACACACACAGCCCACACACAGCCCACACACAGCTACACACAGCTACACACACAGCCCACACACAGCCCACACACAGCTACACACACAGCCCACACACAGCCCACACACAGCTACACACACAGCCCACACACAGCCCACACACAGCTACACACACAGCCCACACACAGCCCACACACAGCTACACAAAGCTACACACACAGCCCACACACAGCCCACACACAGCTACACACAGCTACACACACAGCCCACACACAGCTACACACACAGCCCACACACAGCCCACACACAGCTACACACAGCTACACACACAGCCCACATACAGCCCACACACAGCTACACACACAGCCCACACACAGCCCACACACAGCTACACACAGCTACACACACAGCCCACATACAGTTGAAGTCGGAAGTTTACATACACTTAGGTTGGAGTCATTAAAACTCGTTTTCCAACCACTCCACACATTTCTTGTTAACAAACTATAGTTTTGGCAAGTCGGTTAGGACATCTACTCTGTGCATAATTTTTCCAACAATTGTTTACAGACAGATTATTTCCCTTATAATTCACTGTATCACAATTCCAGTGGATCAGAAGTTTACATACACTAAGTTGACTGTGCCTTTAATCAGCTTGGAAAATTCCAGAAAATTATGTTATGGCTTTAGAAGCTTCTGATAGGCTAATTGACATCATTTGAGTCAATTGGAGGTGTACATGTGGATGTATTTCAAGGCCTACCTTCAAACTCAGTGCCTCTTTGCTTGACATCATCATGGGAAAATCAAAAGAAATCAGCCAAGACCTCAGAAAAACAATTGTGGACCTCCACAAGTCTGGTTCATCCTTGGGAGCAATTTCCAAACGCCTGAAGGTAACACGTTCATCTGTACAAACAATAGTACGCAAGTATAAACACCATGGGACCACGCAGCCGTCATACCGCTCAGGAAGGAGACGCATTCCGTCTCCTAGAGATGAACGTACTTTGGTGCGAAAAGTGCAGATAAATTCCAGAACAACAGCAAAGGACCTTGTGAAGATGCTGGAGGAAACAGGTACAAAAGTATCTATATCCACAGTAAAACGAGTCCTATATCGACATAACCTGAAAGGCCACTCAGCAAGGAAGAAGCCACTGCTCCAAAACCGCCATAAAAAAAGCCAGACTACGGTTTGCAACTGCACATGGACAATGACCCCAAGCATACTTCCAAAGTTGTGCCAAAATTGCTTAAGGACAACAAAGTCAAGGTATTGGAGTGGCCGTCACAAAACCCTGACCTCAATCCTATAGAACATTTGTGGGCAGAACTGAAAAAGCGTGTGCGGGCAAGGAGGCCTACAAACCTGACTCAGTTACACCAGCTCTGTCAGGAGGAATGGGCCAAAATTCACCCAACTTATTGTGGGAAGCTTGTGGAAGGCTACCCGAAATGTTTGACCCAAGTTAAACAATTTAAAGGCAATGCTACCAAATACTACTTGAGTGTATGTAAACTTCTGACCCACTGGGAATGTGATGAAAGAAATAAAAGCTTAAATAAATCATTCTCTCTACTATTATTCTGACATTTCACATTCTTAAAATAAAGTGGTTATCCTAACTGACCTAAGACAGGGAATTTTTACTAGGATTAAATGTCAGGAATTGTGAAAAACTGAGTTTAAATGTATTTGGCTAAGGTGTATGTAAACTTCCGACTTCAAATGTATTCTGTGCCGTTGCAGCAGAGTACAGCTTGGCTTTTGGCTGTGCCGTTGCAGCAGAGTACAGCTTGGCTTGTGGCTGTGCCGTTGCAGCAGAGTACAGTAGAAAGAACATCTACAACAGAAGGCTGAATGCCAATGTGAGAACTACCTCGGACGTCGCCTTTATAGGCTAAATTATCACCAGATAGAGGAAGAGAGAGAGTAAACACCATTAGACTGTCTGCGCCCTGGTCAAAAGTAGTGCACTACATAGGGAACAAGGTGCCATTTGGGATGCACTTGAGAGAATACGCTTTCTTCACAATACCATGTTGCTGATTTTGAATCAAGGCTTGCGCTAGCTGTCCACTCTCCTGCTCTTTGTATGAATCTCTCCCCACTGCTGGCAGGGAGGACATGGTGTGGCACCCTGATTCATCTTTGACACACACACACACACACACACACACACACACACACACACACACACACACACACACACACACACACACACACAGATAGAGCTGTGGAAAGGCCTGGCTGGTTAGCTCTCCCTACCCCATTCTAAGCCACTCTGTGTGTCCCAAATGGCACCTGATAGGGCCTATAGGGCTCTGGTCAAAAGTAGTGCACTATAAAGAGAATAGCTCACCCGAACACAGAACTCTGCAGTTGCTGTGGTGGTGATCTGTTGTGTTCTAAAGAGGAGTAGGAGCAGGGGGGGGCTGTTACAAACAGGCTGTTGTGTTCTAAAGAGGAGTAGGAGCAGGGGGTGGGGCTGTTACAAACAGGCTGTTGTGTTCTAAAGAGGAGTAGGAGCAGGGGGGGGCTGTTACAAACAGGCTGTTGTGTTCTAAAGAGGAGTAGGAGCAGGGGGCTGTTACAAACAGGCTGTTGTGTTCTACAGAGGAGTAGGAGCAGGGGGGGCTGTTACAAACAGGCTGTTGTGTTCTAAAGAGGAGTAGGAGCGGGGGGGGCTGTTACAAACAGGCTGTTGTGTTCTAAAGAGGAGTAGGAGCGGGGGGGGCTGTTACAAACAGGCTGTTGTGTTCTAAAGAGGAGTAGGAGCAGGGGGGCTGTTACAAACAGGCTGTTGTGTTCTAAAGAGGAGTAGGAGCAGGGGGGGCTGTTACAAACAGGCTGTTGTGTTCTAAAGAGGAGTAGGAGCAGGGGGGGGCTGTTACAAACAGGCTGTTGTGTTCTAAAGAGGAGTAGGAGCAGGGGGGCTGTTACAAACAGGCTGTTGTGTTCTAAAGAGGAGTAGGAGCAGGGGGGGCTGTTACAAACAGGCTGTTGTGTTCTAAAGAGGAGTAGGAGCAGGGGGGCTGTTACAAACAGGCTGTTGTGTTCTAAAGAGGAGTAGGAGCAGGGGGGCTGTTACAAACAGGCTGTTGTGTTCTAAAGAGGAGTAGGAGCAGGGGGGCTGTTACAAACAGGCTGTTGTGTTCTAAAGAGGAGTAGGAGCAGGGGGGGCTGTTACAAACAGGCTGTTGTGTTCTAAAGAGGAGTAGGAGCAGGGGGGGCTGTTACAAACAGGCTGTTGTGTTCTAAAGAGGAGTAGGAGCAGGGGGGGGCTGTTACAAACAGGCTGTTGTGTTCTAAAGAGGAGTAGGAGCAGGGGGGGCTGTTACAAACAGGCTGTGGTCTCTAGAGCTATGCCTGGCTCCAACAACACAGGTCTTCCATGCAGCGTGTGCGTGCGTTCGTCGTTCGTGTATGTGTGTTTGTGTTTGTGCGTATCTGTGCATGTGCTCCAGGTCTTTCTCACAGCAGAGGTGTATGGTCAAACATCTTGACACTTGATTTGTTCACGTCATCCATAAACGATCAAACATCTAGACACTTGATTTGTTCACGTCATCCGTAAACGATCAAACATCTTGACACTTGATTTGTTCACGTCATCCGTAAACGATCAAACATCTTGACACTTGATTTGTTCACGTCATCCGTAAACGATCAAACATCTTGACACTTGATTTGTTCACGTCATCCGTAAACGATCAAATATTTTGACACTTCATCCCTTCACTTCATCCATAAACGGTCAACTTTCTTATTTTCCTGAAAACAAAAGCTGCCGTCCAGACATTCAGTTCGCCCCCTGCTTATTAAATATTTCAGAGATGATGAATCATTTAACCCAGGGTAGTGTGAGGTAGTGGTTGATTCATTTTTTTTATATCACTGCACTAAATCTCTGGATCATTTGGGAAAAACCCAGGCCCTGCACCACTCAGTGTAGGTCGGTAATGCTATCCTAATGTCTTGTCTCCTTGCTCATATAAAGGAACCAGAGTGAAATGTGATGCATGGAGACAGACAGACATGGGGAAAGGGGTGAGATCTGATACAGTGAGAGAGAGACCCATTTCTCTATGGAGAGGCCATTCATTCATTCATTCATTCAGTCCATTAACTGTGAGGCCTGGAGCTGGAGAGAGGCTGGAGCTTCGGGGCCATCTTTAATACTGTCCCATGATCCAGTTAGAGCCAATTAGTTTGCAGTTAGCTGCCTGCAGTGACTAGGGCTGGTCCACTGAGCCATCCAGGGCAAGCTGGGTTAATGATGCTCATAATGTTCAACCGTTCCTTAATAATGCTAACACCATGCTATCAAGGGATAATGTTCGAATTGTATTTGTCACATGCGCCGAATACAACAGGTGTAGAACTTACTGTGAAATGCTTACTTACAAGCCCTTAACCAACAATGCAGTTCAAGAAATAGAGTTAAGAAAATATTTACTAAATAAAATAAAGTGGGAAAAAAATCACAAGAAAATTACATAACAATAACGAGGCAATATACAGGGGGCACCGGTACCGAGTCAATGTGCGGGGGTACAGGTTAGTCGAGGTAATTTGTAAAGTGACTATGCATAGATAATAAACAGTGAGTAGCAGCAGTGTAAAATGTAAATAGTCCGGGTGGCCATTTGATTAATTGTTCAGCGTTCTTATGGCTCGGGGGTAGAAGCTGTTAAGGAGCCCTTTGGTCCTAGACTTGGCGCTCCGGTACCGCTTGCCGTGCGGTAGCAGAGAGAACCGTTTATGACTTGGGTGATTGGAGTCTTTGACAATTTTTAGGGCCTTCTTTTGACACCGCCTAATATATAGGTCCTGGATGGCAGGAAGCTTGGCCCCAGGGATGTACTGGGCCGTACGCACTACCCTCTGTAGCGCCTTACGGTCAGATGCTGAGCAGTTGCCATACCAGGCGGTGATGCAACCGGTCAGGATGCTCTCGATGGTGCAGCTGTATAACTTTTTGAGGATCTTAGTGATGAGCTTTGTGGGCACTATGGTTTTGAACGCTGAGCTGTAGTCAATGAACGGCATTCTCACATAGGTGTTGATTTTGTCCAGGTGGGAAAGGGCAGTGTGGAGTGCGATTCAGATTGCGTCATCTGTGGATCTGTTGGGGCGGTATGCGAATTGGAGTGGGTCTAGAGTTTCCGGCATGATGGTGTTGATGTGAGCCGTGACCAGCCTTTCAAAGCACTTCATGGCTTCCGACGTGAGTGCTACAGGGCGGTAATCATTTAGGCAGGTTACCTTCACTTTCTTGGGCACAGGGACTATGATGGAAAATGTCAATAAATACACTTACCAGTTGGTCCGCGCATGCTTTGAGTATACGTCCTGGTAATCCGTCTGGCCCCACGGCTTTGTGAATGTTGACCTGTTTAAAGGTCTTGCTCACATCGGCTACGGAGCGCGTGATCACACATTTGTCCGGAACAGCTGGTGCTCTCATGCATGCTTCAGTGTTTCTTGCCTCGAAGCGAGCATAAAAGGCATTTAGCTCATCTGGTAGGCTCGCGTCACTGGGCAGCTCGCGGCTGGGTTCCTCTTTGTAGTCCGTAATATTTGTCAAGCCCTGCCACATCCGAAATCCATGGCTTCTGGTTGGGAAATGTACGTACGGTCACTGTAGGGACGACTTTGTAGATGCACTTATTGATGAAACCGATGACTGAGGTGGGATACTCCTCAATGCCATTGGATGAATCCCGGAACATATTCCAGTCTGTGCTAGCAAAACAGTCCTGTAGCGTAGCATCCGCGTCATCTGAACACTTCCGTATTGAGCGAGTCACTGGTACTTCCTGGTTTAGTTTTTGCTTGTAAGCAGGAATCAGGAGGATATAATTATGGTCAGATTTGCCAAGTGGAGGGCGAGGGAGAGCTTTGTGTGCGTCTCTGTGTGTGGAGTAAAGGTGGTCTAGAGTTTTTTCCCCCTCTGGTTACACATGTGACATGCTAGTAGAAATGAGGTAAAACGGATTTAAGTTAGCCTGCATTAAAGTCCCCGGACACTAGGAGCGCCGCTTCTGGATGAGCATTTTCTTGTTTGCTTATGGCCTTATACAGCTCGTTGAGTGTTGAAGGAATGTTGAATCATTCCTTAGCATGGTGTTAGCATTATTATCAAGGGATAATGTTGAACCATTCCTTAATAATGCTAACACCATGCTATCAAGGGATAATGTTGAACCATTCCTTAATAATGCTAACACCATGCTATCAAGGGTAACAATCTAAAGTGGATGACACTGGTGCTGTTCATCTAGGAATGCCTTAGAGGATGCTGGTGGATGTTCATCTGTTAGATCACCTTCAAAAAGCAGCCTTTCTTCCTCTCTTGCTAGAGGTCATCAGGAAGTGATCAGGAAGTATGTTTCCATCGCTTTACTCTCACTAATCCAACTATCAGTGAGTACCAGTACCTCAAGCAAGGATGCCTTGAATGATGCTAGCTAGTCAACGATCTTCTGGGGACACACTGCAATGCTAACTCCTTGCTAACTGTGGTTTCACTCTCTCTCTACAGGGTGGAGAGGTCTACAGACCAGGTGATCAAGCCAGTTAACGTGGAGGCCTTATCCAAGTGGGTGGGCAAGATCCCTGCGGACGTACTGAGGGACATGTCCGTCATCGCCCCCATGTTGTCCCGTTTGGGGTACGACCCCCACGCCAACCCTCCCAACTACGGCCGGCCGGACCCCAAGGTCCTGGACAACACCAGGAGGGTGAGTAGGGAAAAGAATGACAGGGACACACACACCCCACAACACATAAACACAGACCCCAAACACACGTCACCCCACAACACATAAACACAGACCCCAAACACACGTCACCCCAGAACACATAAACACAGACCCCAAACACACGTCACCCCACAACACATGAACACAGACCCCAAACACACGTCACCCCACAACACAACACATAAACACAGACCCCAAACACACACACCCCACAACACATAAACACAGACCCCAAACACACGTCACCCCACAACACATAAACACAGACCCCAAACACACGTCACCCCACAACACAACACATAAACACAGACCCCAAACACACACACCCCACAACACATAAACACAGACCCCAAACACACGTCACCCCACAACACATAAACACAAACCCCAAACACACGTTACCCCACAACACAACACATAAACACAGACCCAAACACACGTCACCCCACAACACATAAACACAGACCCCAAACACACACACCCCACAACACATAAACACTGACCCCAAACACACGTCACCCCACAACACATGAACACAGACCCCAAACACACGTCAACCCAGAACACATGAACACAGACCCCAAACACACGTCACCCCACAACACATGAACACAGACCCCAAACACACGTCACCCCACAACACATAAACACAGACCCCAAACACACGTCACCCCACAACACATAAACACAGACCCCAAACACACGTCACCCCACAACACATAAACACAGACCCCAAACACACGTCACCCCACAACACATAAACACAGACCCAAACACACGTCACCCCAGAACACATGAACACAGACCCCAAACACACGTCACCCCACAACACATGAACACAGACCCCAAACACACGTCACCCCACAACACATAAACACAGACCCCAAACACACGTCACCCCACAACACATAAACACAGACCCAAACACACGTCACCCCACAACACATAAACACAGACCCAAACCCACATCACCCCACAACACAACACATAAACACATACCCAAACACACGTCACCCCACAACACATAAACACAGACCCAAACACACGTCACCCCAGAACACATGAACACAGACCCCAAACACACGTCACCCCACAACACATGAACACAGACCCCAAACACACGTCACCCCACAACACATAAACACAGACCCCAAACACACGTCACCCCACAACACATAAACACAGACCCAAACACACGTCACCCCACAACACATAAACACAGACCCAAACCCACATCACCCCACAACACAACACATAAACACATACCCAAACACACGTCACCCCACAACACATAAACACAGACCCCAAACACACACACCCCACAACACATAAACACTGACCCCAAACACACGTCACCCCACAACACATAAACACAGACCCAAACACATGTCACCCCACAGCACATAAACACAGACCCAAACACACGTCACCCCACAACACAACACATAAACACATACCCAAACACACGTCACCCCACAACACATAAACACAGACCCCAAACACACACACCCCACAACACATAAACACTGACCCCAAACACACGTCACCCCACAACACATAAACACAGACCCCAAACACACGTCACCCCACAACACATAAACACAGACCCAAACACACGTCACCCCACAACACATAAACACAGACCCCAAACACACGTCACCCCACAACACATAAACACAGACCCAAACACACGTCACCCCACAACACATAAACACAGACCCAAACCCACATCACCCCACAACACATAAACACATACCCAAACACACGTCACCCCACAACACATAAACACAGACCCCAAACACACACACCCCACAAAACATAAACACTGACCCCAAACACACGTCACCCCACAACACATAAAAACAGACCCAAACACATGTCACCCCACAGCACATAAACACAGACCCCAAACACACACACCCCACAACACATAAACACTGACCCAAACACACGTCACCCCACAACACAACACATAAACACATACCCAAACACACGTCACCCCACAACACATAAACACAGACCCCAAACACACACACCCCACAACACATAAACACTGACCCCAAACACACGTCACCCCACAACACATAAACACAGACCCCAAACACACGTCACCCCACAACACATAAACACAGACCCAAACACACGTCACCCCACAACACATAAACACAGACCCCAAACACACGTCACCCCACAACACATAAACACAGACCCAAACACACGTCACCCCACAACACATAAACACAGACCCAAACCCACATCACCCCACAACACATAAACACATACCCAAACACACGTCACCCCACAACACATAAACACAGACCCCAAACACACACACCCCACAAAACATAAACACTGACCCCAAACACACGTCACCCCACAACACATAAACACAGACCCAAACACATGTCACCCCACAGCACATAAACACAGACCCAAACACACGTCACCCCACAACACAACACATAAACACATACCCAAACACACGTCACCCCACAACACATAAACACAGACCCCAAACACACACACCCCACAACACATAAACACTGACCCCAAACACACGTCACCCCACAACACATGAACACAGACCCCAAACACACGTCACCCCAGAACACATGAACAAAGACCCCAAACACACGTCACCCCACAACACATAAACACTGACCCCAAACACACGTCACCCCACAACACATAAACACAGACCCCAAACACACGTCACCCCACAACACATAAACACAGACCCAAACACACGTCACCCCACAACACATAAACACAGACCCAAACCCACATCACCCCACAACACAACACATAAACACATACCCAAACACACGTCACCCCACAACACATAAACACAGACCCCAAACACACACACCCCACAACACATAAACACAGACCCCAAACACACGTCACCCCACAACACATAAACACAGACCCCAAACACACGTTACCCCACAACACAACACATAAACACAGACCCAAACACACGTCACCCCACAACACATATACACAGACCCCAAACACACACACCCCACAACACATAAACACTGACCCCAAACACACGTCACCCCACAACACATGAACACAGACCCCAAACACACGTCAACCCAGAACACATGAACACAGACCCCAAACACACGTCACCCCACAACACATGAACACAGACCCCAAACACACGTCACCCCACAACACATAAACACAGACCCCAAACACACGTCACCCCACAACACATAAACACAGACCCCAAACACACGTCACCCCACAACACATAAACACAGACCCCAAACACACGTCACCCCACAACACATAAACACAGACCCAAACACACGTCACCCCAGAACACATGAACACAGACCCCAAACACACGTCACCCCACAACACATGAACACAGACCCCAAACACACGTCACCCCACAACACATAAACACAGACCCCAAACACACGTCACCCCACAACACATAAACACAGACCCAAACACACGTCACCCCACAACACATAAACACAGACCCAAACCCACATCACCCCACAACACAACACATAAACACATACCCAAACACACGTCACCCCACAACACATAAACACAGACCCAAACACACGTCACCCCAGAACACATGAACACAGACCCCAAACACACGTCACCCCACAACACATGAACACAGACCCCAAACACACGTCACCCCACAACACATAAACACAGACCCCAAACACACGTCACCCCACAACACATAAACACAGACCCAAACACACGTCACCCCACAACACATAAACACAGACCCAAACCCACATCACCCCACAACACAACACATAAACACATACCCAAACACACGTCACCCCACAACACATAAACACAGACCCCAAACACACACACCCCACAACACATAAACACTGACCCCAAACACACGTCACCCCACAACACATAAACACAGACCCAAACACATGTCACCCCACAGCACATAAACACAGACCCAAACACACGTCACCCCACAACACAACACATAAACACATACCCAAACACACGTCACCCCACAACACATAAACACAGACCCCAAACACACACACCCCACAACACATAAACACTGACCCCAAACACACGTCACCCCACAACACATAAACACAGACCCCAAACACACGTCACCCCACAACACATAAACACAGACCCAAACACACGTCACCCCACAACACATAAACACAGACCCCAAACACACGTCACCCCACAACACATAAACACAGACCCAAACACACGTCACCCCACAACACATAAACACAGACCCAAACCCACATCACCCCACAACACAACACATAAACACATACCCAAACACACGTCACCCCACAACACATAAACACAGACCCCAAACACACACACCCCACAAAACATAAACACTGACCCCAAACACACGCACCCCACAACACATAAACACAGACCCAAACACATGTCACCCCACAGCACATAAACACAGACCCAAACACACGTCACCCCACAACACAACACATAAACACATACCCAAACACACGTCACCCCACAACACATAAACACAGACCCCAAACACACACACCCCACAACACATAAACACTGACCCCAAACACACGTCACCCCACAACACATGAACACAGACCCCAAACACACGTCACCCCAGAACACATGAACACAGACCCCAAACACACGTCACCCCACAGCACATGAACAAAGACCCCAAACACACGTCACCCCACAACACATAATCACTGACCCCAAACACACGTCACCCCACAACACATAAACACAGACCCCAAACACACGTCACCCCACAACACATAAACACAGACCCAAACACACGTCACCCCACAACACATAAACACAGACCCAAACCCACATCACCCCACAACACAACACATAAACACATACCCAAACACACGTCACCCCACAACACATAAACACAGACCCCAAACACACACACCCCACAACACATAAACACTGACCCCAAACACACGTCACCCCACAACACATAAACACAGACCCAAACACATGTCACCCCACAGCACATAAACACAGACCCAAACACACGTCACCCCACAACACAACACATAAACACATACCCAAAGACACGTCACCCCACAACACATAAACACAGACCCCAAACACACACACCCCACAACACATAAACACTGACCCCAAACACACGTCACCCCACAACACATGAACACAGACCCCAAACACACGTCACCCCAGAACACATGAACACAGACCCCAAACACACGTCACCCCACAGCACATGAACAAAGACCCCAAACATACGTCACCCCACAACACATAAACACAGACCCCAAACACACACACCCCACAACACATAAACACAGACCCCAAACACACGTCACCCCACAACACATAAACACAGACCCAAACACACGTCACCCCACAACACATAAACACAGACCCCAAACACACGTCACCCCACAACACATAAACACAGTCCCCAAACACACACACCCCACAACACATAAACACAGACCCCAAACACACGTCACCCCACAACACATAAACACAGACCCCAAACACACACACCCCACAACACATAAACACAGACCCCAAACACACACACCCCCACAACACATAAACACAGACCCCAAACACACGTCACCCCACAACACATAAACGCAGACCCCAAACACACGTCACCCCACAACACATGAACACAGACCCCAAACACACGTCACCCCACAACACATGAACACAGACCCCAAACACATGTCACCCCACAACACATGAACACAGACCCCAAACACACGTCACCCCACAACACATAAACACTGACCCCAAACACACGTCACCCCACAACACATAAACACTGACCCCAAACACAAACTCACTCACCAGTGTAGTGAACTGGGAAACACTGGGACACATGTTAAACACACACACACACACACACACACACACACACACACACACACAACAATGCGTTCCACAAAGAATCTGAGAATTGTATTCTTAGGTTCCCAGGACTCTTTCTCTAGTTGCATCACCTTTCCAATCGCTGCCCCTTTAATTAGATCACCTGTCCAATCTCTGACTCTCATTAAATTACCTGTCCAATCATCTGCCTCTAGTTAAATTACCTGTTGAATGAATATCTGTATTCAAATAATTAAATCCCATTTGAATTGCTCCTGCTGACAGCATGTGTCTGAATTCAGTGATCATATCCAAATGAACCCATCCTCCACGTCTACCAGACAGAACTGTTAGTCCTTCTGCTCTGCTTAGTACACTCACTGACCCGGCCAGACATCTTCGGTGCTGGAAAGCGACGAGCACACGGGCCTCTATTTCTGGAGCAGAATATATGTTTTATTCAGCGAGGAGCCCTGGTATCGGGTGTCCATCTCTTTATCCTACGGAACATATTCAGTCTGTTTATTTTGATCTCTCTTGTTCAGGATTTAAACTGATACCTTCCTGTACTGTACAGGAAGACCGATTTGTGTTGTGTAAACGTTCATCTGATTGGCATCTCTCCGTCGACATGTTCTCATGTGGTCTCTGAACCTCACCTCCACCCTGCTTGGCATCAGTTCCAGGTTCTATCCCGTCTCTCTATATTTATATATTTATATATACTAGGGCGGCAGGTAGCTTAGTGGTTAAGAGCGTTGTGTCAGTAACCGAAAGGTCGCTGGTTCTAATCCCCGAGCCCACTAGGTGAAAAATCTGTCGACGTGCCCTTGAGCAAGGCACTTAACCCTAATTGCTCCTTTAAGTCGCTCTGGATAAGAGCTTCTGCTAAATGACCAATTATTATATATTATAATTATTATAGATATTTTTTATATATACTAGATATTTATATATTTATATATACTAGATTTTTATATATTTATATATACTAGATATTTATATATTTATATATACTAGATATTTATTTATACTAGATATATTTCCCAGTCTTCTCGTTGCTTTGTTTTCCTAAATCTGATTTTTATTTTCTGTAGCAGCCAGAGAGACTTACAAGGTGTCATCCAAGTTAAGAGCCTTCTATGCCAATGGGAGCGGTGTTTTTCACAGTGGGTGTGTGTCACTATGGGCCCTGGTCAAAGGTAGTGCGCTATAGAGGGAATAGGGTGCCATTTGGGACACAGTCAGTGGTTTTTATTATGTTTTTTAATGTGTTCTGCTTTGCACGAGAGGAGTCTTTACCAGGGAAGGGATAGCAGCCTGTCAGTGTGTTTGATGTTAGCGTGTTTGAGTTTCTGTCCTGTCAGCAGAAGAAGTGACCCCAGAGTGACCCCAGAGTGACCCCAGAGTGACCCCAGAGTGACCCCAGTAGTCTGAGTCTGTATGTCACTGTCTGTAGCGTGTTTGTGTTTCTGTCCTGTCAGCAGAAGAAGTGACCCCAGAGCAATTTAACATCACCACTTTCTTGCATGCAAGTAGGCAAATAAATACCCCTCTCCTCTCTCACATTTTATAAGCGCTGTTACCTTGAACTCTAATCCCTAAGTGCTGCAGATGAGTGCTGCCTTGGTAGTTGACTGTGAGGTCCGTCTCCTGACCAGAAGTAGTGCACCAATTAGAGGCTAGGGCGCCATTTGGGATGCAGTCGGGGTTCGGTCTGTTGGCCTGGAGGAGCAAATTCAATTTATGATCTGAGAAACCAACATGCAGCAGCACTCCTTTTTTTAATAACAGTCTGTATTGATCTCGTTATCCTAATTGGCTCTCAGAGGAGAACAGGCGTTGTGAAGTTCTGATGCACGGTAACCATATGATTACAGTAAGGAGATCAGATGGCCAGCTACTCTTTAACTCTCAATCTGTTTTCCATTTGTCTTGATCCATTATTGATGATTCTCTAGTGGCTAAAGTCTAAAGAGCAAACTGGGCGAGCGCGCGCGAGCTCACACACACACACACACACACACACACACACACACACACACACACACACACACACACACACACACACACACACACACACACACACACACACACACACACGTAAACACGTAGCATTCCAGGTGAAGCTGGTTTGAGAGAATGCCAAGAGTGTGCAAAGCTGTCATCAAGGCAAAGGGTGGCTATTTGAAGAATCTCAAATATAAAATATATTATGATTTGTTTAACACTTTTTTGGTTACTACATGATTCCATATGTGTTATTTCATAGTTTTGATGTCTTCGCTATTATTCTACAATGTAGAAAATAGTAAAAAAATAAAGAAAAACCCTTGAATTAGTATGTGTTCTAAAACTTTTGACTGGTAGTGTATATAGTGAATCATATTGACTCCTCAGACTTCACTGGGCTCCACTAGCCAGCTGGAGTTATCAACTGTCCTGGTGTTAAAGTGTCTTATGGGGGTTTGGTGAGGGATGAGATTAACTGTTAGCTGTAATGTGTTTTAATAATGGAAACTATGGTAATGTATTTTTATAATGGAAACTGCTCAGTGGGAGGTGTGTGTGTGTGTGTGTGTGTTCCCCCCTCTCCTCTGGAGCTGAGCGGAGCCTCCATTTCTCAGTGCGGTTGTTACCCCAGTGTGAAGTCCCATTACTTGTGACATGAGAATGTTTTTTCCATATGTTTCAAGTGGAGCCAAACGGGAGAGAACAGGGAAGAATTGGGAAATAGTTAACTCCACGGAATCTGTGTTCACATCGAGATGCCTAGCCGATGACTCGAACGGAAAGCATTCTGAGACAGAGGGAGGGAGGAGGAGAGGAGGAGAGGAGAGGAGAGGGGGGGAGGAGGGGAGGAGAGGGAGGGAGGAGGAGAGGAGAGCGGGAGGAGAGGAGAGGAGAGGAGAGGAGAGGGGGGCGGAGAGGAGAGGGGGCGGAGAGGAGAGGGGGAGGAGAGGAGAGGGGGAGGAGAGGAGAGGGGGAGGAGAGGAGAGGAGAGGCGGAGGAGAGGAGAGGGGGAGGAGAGGAGGACCAGGGGAGGGAGACTAAACCGTGTCAGACCGCAAACAGAGATGGAAACTAGCTTTAGGCGGCAGGCCTGGGGTGAGGTGGCAGGCCTGGGGTGAGGTGGCAGGCCTGGGGTGAGGCGGCAGGCCTGGGGTGAGGCGGCAGGCCTAGGGTGAGGCGGCAGGCCTGGGGTGAGGCGGCAGGCCTGGGGTGAGGCGGCAGGCCTGGGGTGAGGCGGCAGGCCTGGGGTTGTGAGAGGATTCCTGTTGCGCTAGCTCCTGCTCCAAGGTAAACTGTACTGCGATCTATAGTCACAGACAGACGGGCTACAGTCACAGACAGACGGGCTACAGTCACAGACAGACGGGCTACAGTCACAGACAGACGGGCTACAGTCACAGACAGACGGGCTACAGTCACAGACAGACGGGCTACAGTCACAGACAGACGGGCTACAGTCACAGACAGACGGGCTACAGTCACAGACAGACGGGCTACAGTCACAGACAGACGGGCTATAGTCACAGACAGACGGGCTACAGTCACAGACAGACGGGCTACAGTCACAGACAGACGGGCTACAGTCACAGACAGACGGGCTACAGTCACAGACAGACGGGCTACAGTCACAGACAGACGGGCTACAGTCACAGACAGACGGGCTACAGTGGGGGAAAAAGTGTTTAGTCAGCCACCAATTGTGCAAGTTCTCCCACTTAAAAAGATGAGAGAGGCCTGTAATTTTCATCATAGGTACACGTCAACTATGACAGACAAAATGAGAAAAAAAAATCCAGAAGATCACATTGTAGGATTTTTTATGAATTTATTTGCAAATTATGGTGGAAAATAAGTATTTGGTCAATAACAAAAGTTTCTCAATACTTTGTTACAGTGGGGAGAACAAGTATTTGATACACTGCCGATTTTGCAGGTTTTCCTACTTACAAAGCATGTAGAGGTCTGTCATTTTTATCATAGGTACACTTCAATTGTGAGAGACGGAATCTAAAACAAAAATCCAGAAAATCACATTGTATGATTTTTAAGTAATTAATTTGCATTTTATTGCATGACATAAGTATTTGAGACATCAGAAATGCAGAACTTAATATTTGGTACAGAAACATTTGTTTGCAATTACAGAGATCATACGTTTCCTGTAGGTCTTGACCAGGTTTGCACACACTGCAGCAGGGATTTTGGCCCACTCCTCCATACAGACCTTCTCCAGATCCTTCAGGTTTCGGGGCTGTCGCTGGGCAATACGGACTTTCAGCTCCCTCCAAAGATTTTCTATTGGGTTCAGGTCTGGAGACTGGCTAGGCCACTCCAGGACCTTGAGATGCTTCTTACGGAGCCGCTTCTTACGGAGCCACTCCTTAGTTGCCCTGGCTGTGTGTTTCGAGTCGTTGTCATGCTGGAAGACCCAGCCACGACCCATCTTCAATGCTCTTACTGAGGGAAGGAGGTTGTTGGCCAAGATCTCGCGATACGTGGCCCCATTCATTCTTTCCTTTACACGGATCAGTCGTCCTGGTCCCTTTGCAGAAAAACAGCCCCAAAGCATGATGTTTCCACCCCCATGCTTCACAGTAGGTATGGTGTTCTTTGGATGCAACTCAGCATTCTTTGTCCTCCAAACACGACGAGTTGAGTTTTTACCAAAAAGTTATATTTTGGTTTCATCTGACCATATGACATTCTCCCAATCCTCTTCTGGATCATGTACTGGCTTAAGCAGGGGGACACGTCTGGCACTGCAGGATTTGAGTCCCTGGCGGCGTAGTGTGTTACTGATGGTAGGCTTTGTTACTTTGGTCCCAGCTCTCTGCAGGTCATTCACTAGGTCCCCCCGTGTGGTTCTGGGATTTTTGCTCACCGTTCTTGTGATCATTTTGACCCCACGGGGTGAGATCTTGCGTGGAGCCCCAGATCGAGGGAGATTATCAGTGGTCTTGTATGTCTTCCATTTCCTAATAATTGCTCCCACAGTTGATTTCTTCAAACCAAGCTGCTTACCTATTGCAGAGTCAGTCTTCCCAGCCTGGTGCAGGTCTACAATTTTGTTTCTGGTGTCCTTTGACAGCTCTTTGGTCTTGGCCATAGTGGAGTTTGGAGTGTGACTGTTTGAGGTTGTGGACAGGTGTCTTTTATACTGATAACAAGTTCAAACAGGTGCCATTAATACAGGTAACGAGTGGAGGACAGAGGAGCCTCTTAAAGAAGAAGTTACAGGTCTGTGAGAGCCAGAAATCTTGCTTGTTTGTAGGTGACCAAATACTTATTTTCCACCATAATTTGCAAATAAATTCATAAAAAATCCTACAATGTGATTTTCAGGATTTTTTTTTCTCAATTTGTCTGTCATAGTTGACGTGTACCTATGATGAAAATTACAGGCCTCTCTCATCTTTTTAAGTGGGATAACTTGCACAATTGGTGGCTGACTAAATACATTTTTTCCCCCACTGTACATGGCAGACCAATCCAAACTCATCTCTCGGCATGTCCCGCCCATCCATTATCTCAGCCAATCATGGCTAGTGGGAGGGGTTCCTGTCTTTTTCTGTGACTAAACCAACTAGGCTCATAATTTAACAAATGTATTCGTATTTACAGTTTGCATGCAAGTTTATTAAGGCACGTGAAAGTTTACATATTCCAGAAGGCATTTCTGCCCAAAAAATGCATTTCAATAAAAAATGACGTTATAATGCCTCTCCTGTGAAGTAGTGATGTGCGACCTACGCCTAGCTTCCTGAAACGGGTCACAAATGTAGAATAAGTCAAAGGGTATGAATACTTTCTGAAGGCACTGTAAACAGACCATAAATGTCTCAATTTCTGTTTTCTTGGAAAGCTGTGAATGCTATTATATGATAAAATATCAGTGTTTGTTGCATTTACAACATGTCTAAGTCCTATAATTTAACTGATTTCAGCCAGTGTATAGCTGTGGATCGACTGCATTGTTTGAATGGAATGTTGGCATATTGGCAGTGAATTAAAACAGTTAATGGAATCATTCCTCTAAAACTGGCTGGCTAGCTAGCTAACAAACATACACATTCATTATTCTACACTATCTTATCACTGCACTGGCAAACCATAGTTGACCAACTCCCTGACCAAAATGGCTGACCTTTATACAATCATATGAAGGTCCATTCTAGCATTCTAATTCCTAATTCTATACTTGGTACATACAGAGAGACAGACACTCTTAGCTCTCCTGACAGACAGGCTCTCTGGCTACAGACATACAACAGGGGGTTCTCTAGTCTCTCTCTCTCCCTCTCTCCCTCTCTCCCTCTCTCTCTCTCTCTCTCTCTCTCTCTCTCTCTCTCTCTCTCTCTCTCTCTCTCTCTCTCTCTCTCTCTCTCTCTCTCTCTCTCTCTCTCTCTCTCTCTCTCTCATGTGTGTAGATGGGTGAGGAGAAAAATCTATTCAATCCATTTTAACACAACAAAATGTGAAATAAGTCAAGGGGTATGAATACTTTCTAAAATAAATCAATATTAGATAAAAGGGGAGTATTAATACCCCACTTCAGTTGTTTAACTCGATGTAAACCCAAACAAGAATGCAGATCAAAATCTGTTGCTTTGTAGATTCCTCAACAGAATGGAACACCCACCTTGGTGATTACCACGCTAGCCTTCCATTTCTAACTGACAATAGAATCATTAAAAATAACAATCTTCAATAACCCTCAATTAGTCTTGTGAGTAATGATCTGGCCTCTCAATATTTCCATTGATCACTTTGTGTGACAACAGCGGAGATATGGTAATTATTACAACTCTATAACGGACAGTCTTGAGTCCGAAATGGCACCCTATTCCCTGCATAGTGCACTACTTTGGACGAGGGTCCATAAGGCTCTGATCAAAAGTAGTGCACTATATGAGGAATAGGGTTCCGTATCAGGCGAACCCTTAGTCACACTGGACTGTAAAATATAGGAGTGGTTGGTTGGTTGTTTGTTCCAGAAGAAGGCTAGGCTGTAAACAGAAACAGACTGGCTATAGGGCAGTAGAAGGCTGTAAACAGAAACAGACTGGCTATAGGGCAGTAGAAGGCTGTAAACAGAAACAGACTGGCTATAGGGCA
The DNA here is from genome assembly GCF_020615455.1 of Coregonus clupeaformis. Taxonomy (NCBI): domain Eukaryota; kingdom Metazoa; phylum Chordata; class Actinopteri; order Salmoniformes; family Salmonidae; genus Coregonus; species Coregonus clupeaformis. The sequence continues at coordinate 93,937 of NW_025533627.1, forward strand.
GTAGAAGGCTGTAAACAGAAACAGACTGGCTATAGGGCAGTTCGGGCAAATGCCAGATGGGCTGGTTCCATCTTCAGCCCATGGGCCTGTCTAAATGATCATTTATTTGGCTAATATTGGGGGCCTCAAGGGAAAACATTTGCCAGTGTTGGGGCTTAGAGGAAAATGTTTGTGCCGGTGTGTTAGAAATGCCCAGGCCGAACTTCTGTTCCCAGTCCGTCCCTAGCTGTAAATGAGGGACTCATGGATGAGCTCCAAAGCCGCAATCAATATCTTTTAAGTGGCTTTGCATTGTCTCTGATCCATGGTGAGAAAAATAAATTGGGATCAATATGTTCTCCGGTCTCTCTGCTCACACCACAGCAACACTGAGAAGACCAGGATGATGAGGTTGAGAATGATTGGAGCGAAATTAGAGACCTATGGACAGTTGTGGTGTCCAGTTGTCATACATTGGTGATTGGAACCGTGAGTAGTCAATGGTGCTGGGGTAAACAGTTCAAAGCAGTGGGTGGCCATCCTATCTCCTCTGACCACAGAACACCGGACGTCATTTTCTGTTCATTTCCTGAATATTCTACATGTTGAATCACCAGCGTTCGTCGACACCCAGCAGGTGATCTACTGCGCACGGTCAACGTTCGTTACGGTGTCTTGTCAGAGCTGGTTTGCGTCAGGGTTTCATGTGTAAATAGTTTACTTCAGAGGTATATCTCAGCCCTTGATTACTGGCCTCAAGGTAAAGTCAACTGTTTATTTTTTCCTCTTTACTCATCACTTCTCAGGAACGATAACAACTAGAGTTTGATGAAATGGTCTGGGGTGTGGGGGTTTGGGGGTGTGGGGGTTTGGGGGTGTGGGGGTTTGGGCGCACGCCCTGCCTGTAAGATCACCATGCAGACTGGGTAAATAGATTATATTCTATATATTCACATACAAGTCTCCCGAGTGGCGCAGTGGTCTAAGGCACTCTGCCACTAGAGATCCTGGTTCGAATCCAGGCTCTGTCGTAGCCGGCCGCGACCGGGAGACCCATGGGGCGGCGCACAATTGGCCCAGCGTCGTCCAGGGTAGGGGAGGGAATGGCCGGCAGGGATGTAGCTCAGTTGGTAGAGCATGGCGTTTGCAAAGCCAGGGTTGTGGGTTCGTTTCCCACGGGGGGCCAGTATGAAAAAAAATAAAAAAAATAATGTATGCACTAACTGTAAGTCGCTCTGGATAAGAGCGTCTGCTAAATGACTCAAATGTAAAATGTAAAAGTGGAATAGGACTATTCCAGTACACCAGCCACACACTAGCTGGGGGTTGTAATGTGTAAATCCTGGCAGTGGAGTATGACTGGTGGATCTGGGGATGCGTCCGGGTTTTCCAGCCGCCTCACATGTTACGGACCTTCACTTCGGAAGGAGCTGCAGTGTGGAAACTGAGCCAGAATTCCGAAGCTTGTCTGTCTACCCCCTTATTTTCTGTTCTCCCGGGAAATCTGCCAGTACAGAGGGAAGTCTGTCCAGAATAAAAGCTCAAAACCTTATCCCACTATCCGACTATACACAGTTAGAGGTTGACAAAAAACTAAGAACAAGGTAACTGAAACATAACCTGACCGTCGTCACTCCCAATAATATTCCCAAATCCACTGCAGTCCAGTCTTCCAGTCCAGTTCATAAGGCCTCTTCCTGTCAACCGCTCTCCTTAAAGAGGTCATGAAAACGATTGCGCAGCCTGTTAAAACTGAATCAAACGCAGCCTGTTAAAACTGAATCAGACGCAGCCTGTTAAAACTGAATCAGACACAGCCTGTTAAAACTGAATCAGACGCAGCCTGTTAAAGCTGAATCAGACGCAGCCTGTTAAAGCTGAATCAGACGCAGCCTGTTAAAGCTGAATCAGACGCAGCCTGTTAAAGCTGAATCAGACGCAGCCTGTTAAAACTGAATCAGACGCAGCCTGTTAAAACTGAATCAGACGCAGCCTGTTAAAACTGAATCAAACACAGCCTGTTAAAACTGAATCAGACGTAGCCTGTTAAAACTGAATCAGACGCAGCCTGTTAAAACTGAATCAGACGCAGCCTGTTAAAACTGAATCAAACACAGCCTGTTAAAACTGAATCAGACGTAGCCTGTTAAAACTGAATCAGACGCAGCCTGTTAAAACTGAATCAAACACAGCCTGTTAAAACTGAATCAGACGTAGCCTGTTAAAACTGAATCAGACGCAGCCTGTTAAAACTGAATCAGACGCAGCCTGTTAAAACTGAATCAGACGTAGCCTGTTAAAACTGAATCAGACGCAGCCTGTTAAAACTGAATCAGACGCAGCCTGTTAAAACTGAATCAGACGCAGCCTGTTAAAGCTGAATCAGACGCAGCCTGTTAAAGCTGAATCAGACGCAGCCTGTTAAAACTGAATCAAACGCAGCCTGTTAAAACTGAATCAGACGCAGCCTGTTAAAGCTGAATCAGACGCAGCCTGTTAAAACTGAATCAGACGCAGCCTGTTAAAGCTGAATCAGACGCAGCCTGTTAAAGCTGAATCAGACGCAGCCTGTTAAAGCTGAATCAGACGCAGCCTGTTAAAGCTGAATCAGACGCAGCCTGTTAAAGCTGAATCAGACGCAGCCTGTTAAAGCTGAATCAGACGCAGCCTGTTAAAGCTGAATCAGACGCAGCCGGCTGAGAGGATCCAGGTTGTGTCCCATATGGCTCCCTATTCCCTATATAGTGCAGTACTTTTAGTAGCCCCATAGGGCTCTGGTCAAAAGTAGTGCACAACAGAGGGATTTGGGTGCTGTTTGGGATGTAGTCTCTTTAAAGGATGACTTCCTCTCTAAAGTCAGACCTGTCATTTAATGACTAGGCTAGTTGGATTCCTTTATAAAGTACATTACCGAAGGTTAAAAGTATGGCCGCGATACTGGTTAGTGACCCAACAGACACAGGCGAGGGAGCAGAGAGAGGAGAGAGGACAGGGGAGAGGGAGGAGAGAGGACAGGGGAGAGGGAGGAGAGAGGAGAGGGGGAGCAGAGAGAGGAGAGAGGACAGGGGAGAGGGAGGAGAGAGGACAGGGGAGAGGGAGGAGAGAGAACAGGGGAGAGGGAGGAGAGAGGGAGGAGAGAGTACAGGGGAGAGGGAGGAGAGAGGGAGGAGAGAGGATAGGGGGAGGAGAGAGAGGAGAGAGGACAGGGGAGAGGACAGGGGAGAGGACAGGGGAGAGGGAGGAGAGGGAGGAGAGAGTACAGGGGAGAGGGAGGAGAGAGGGAGGAGAGAGGATAGGGGGAGGAGAGAGAGGAGAGAGGACAGGGGAGAGGACAGGGGAGAGGGAGGAGAGGGAGGAGAGAGTACAGGGGAGAGGGAGGAGAGAGGGAGGAGAGAGGAGAGGGAGGAGAGGGGGAGCAGAGAGAGGAGAGAGGACAGGGGAGAGGACAGGGGAGAGGGAGGAGAGAGGAGAGGGGAGAGGGAGCAGAGAGGAGAGAAGACAGGGGAGAGGGAGGAGAGAGGAGAGGGGGAGCAGAGAGAGGAGAGAGGACAGGGGAGAGGGAGGAGAGAGGACAGGGGAGAGGGAGGAGAGAGGACAGGGGAGAGGGAGGAGAGAGGGAGGAGAGAGGAGAGGGGGAGCAGAGAGAGGAGAGAAGACAGGGGAGAGGGAGGAGAGAGGAGAGGGGGAGCAGAGAGAGGAGAGGACAGGGGAGAGGGAGGAGAGAGGACAGGGAGGAGAGGAGTGAGGGAGACTCACACTATATGCTCCAGCCTCACATTTTACATTTACATTTTAGTCATTTAGCAGACGCTCTTATCCAGAGCGACTTACAGTTAGTGAATGCATACATGTATTTTTTAATGTTTTTTTTTTTCATACTGACCCCCCCGTGGGAAACGAACCCACATCCCTGCTGGCCAAACCCTCCCCTACCTTGGACGACGCTGGACCAATTGTGCACCGCCCATGGGTCTCCCGGTCGCGGAAGGCTGCGACAGAGCCTGGACTCTAACCAGGATCTCTAGTGGCACAGCTAGCACTGCGATGCAGCGCCTTAGACCACTGCGCCACTCGGGAGTCGCCCAGGGAACAGTTCCAGGATACGTCCCAAATGGCACCCTATTCCTACATAGTGCACTACTTTGACCAGGGCCCATAGGGAATAGGGTGCCAAGCTAGGGCAGTCAAGTAGCCACACCCACAGGGAGCTTGAGGGCAGGGCAACACCAGGTGGCTCGTGCCTCGTGGCTGGGTCAGAGATATCCATCCGGCAGACAGGCCAAGCCTGTGGTGCTTTGAGAAGAAGAGCCCTTGCTCTCTGACTGTGTCCCAAATGGCACCCTATTCCCTATATCCCTCAAACTGGACCTTTAAGCCAGTTCCACTGCATTTTTTTATTGTTCCCCTCTAATCAGGGACTGATTTAGACCTGGGAAACCAGATGCGTGCAATTAATTATCAGAACACCAGCAGGCTCCGGACCTATATAGTCCACTACTTTTGACCAGGAAAAGTAGTGCACAATGTAGGGAATAGGGTGCCATGGCTTTATTTACTGTAGTTACTGGACACCACACATGGCTTTATTTACTGTAGTTACTGGACACCACACATGGCTTTATTTACTGTAGTTAATGGACACTACACATGGCTTTATTTACTGTAGTTACTGGACACCACACATGGCTTTATTTACTGTAGTTACTGGACACTACACACAACATGGCTTTATTTACTGTAGTTAATGGACACTACACATGGCTTTATTTACTGTAGTTACTGGACACTACACATGGCTTTATTTACTGTAGTTACTGGACACTACACATGGCTTTATTTACTGTAGTTACTGGACACTACACACAACATGGCTTTATTTACTGTAGTTACTGGACACTACACATGGCTTTATTTACTGTAGTTACTGGACACTACACATTGCTTTATTTACTGTAGTTACTGGACACCACACATGGCTTTATTTACTGTAGTTACTGGACACCACACATGGCTTTATTTACTGTAGTTACTGAACACCACGCATGGCTTTATTTACTGTAGTTACTGGACACTACACATGGCTTTATTTACTGTAGTTACTGGACACCACACATGGCTTTATTTACTGTAGTTACTGGACACCACACATGGCTTTATTTACTGTAGTTACTGGACACCACACATGGCTTTATTTACTGTAGTTACTGGACACCACACATGGCTTTATTTACTGTAGTTACTGGACACTACACATGGCTTTATTTACTGTAGTTACTGGACACCACACATGGCTTTATTTACTGTAGTTACTGGACACTACACATGGCTTTATTTACTGTAGTTACTGGACACTACACATTGCTTTATTTACTGTAGTTACTGGACACTACACATGGCTTTATTTACTGTAGTTACTGGACACTACACATTGCTTTATTTACTGTAGTTACTGGACACCACACATGGCTTTATTTACTGTAGTTACTGGACACCACACATGGCTTTATTTACTGTAGTTACTGGACACCACACATGGCTTTATTTACTGTAGTTACTGGACACCACACATGGCTTTATTTACTGTAGTTACTGGACACTACACACAACATGGCTTTATTTACTGTAGTTAATGGACACTACACATGACTTTATTTACTGTAGTTACTGGACACCACACATGGCTTTATTTACTGTAGTTATTGGACACCACACATGGCTTTATTTACTGTAGTTACTGGACACCACACATGGCTTTATTTACTGTAGTTACTGGACACTACACACAACATGGCTTTATTTACTGTAGTTACTGGACACTACACACAACATGGCTTTATTTACTGTAGTTACTGGACACTACACAACATGGCTTTATTTACTGTAGTTACTGGACACTACACACAACATGGCTTTATTTACTGTAGTTAATGGACACTACACATTACTTTATTTACTGTAGTTACTGGACACTACACATGGCTTTATTTACTGTAGTTACTGGACACTACACATGGCTTTATTTACTGTAGTTACTGGACACTACACACAACATGGCTTTATTTACTGTAGTTACTGGACACTACACACAACATGGCTTTATTTACTGTAGTTACTGGACACTACACACAACATGGCTTTATTAACTGTAGTTACTGGACACTACACATGGCTTTATTTACTGTAGTTACTGGACACTACACATGGCTTTATTTACTGTAGTTACTGGACACTACACACAACATGGCTTTATTTACTGTAGTTACTGGACACTACACATGGCTTTATTTACTGTAGTTACTGGACACTACACATGGCTTTATTTACTGTAGTTACTGGAGACTACACATGGCTTTATTTACTGTAGTTACTGGACACTACACACAATATGGCTTTATTTACTGTAGTTACTGGACACCACACATGGCTTTATTTACTGTAGTTACTGGACACCACACATGGCTGTGCTGTTTGTTGCTACTTGGCTACCTGCCAAACTATTCACGTTTTACTTTTAATAAACGTTTAATCAATCTCTGTGTTCAACAAATTTACCAACTTTTTAGTTTTGTCCTCACTCATCTTTTTTCGTTAAACTTTTTCACCCCGGACGTTTTATCCCGAGACAGAAGAGTCATTTTCCTGTGCGTTTTAGCTGCCAATTTTACTTTATTTTCCATTTTTCCATCGCAACTTTTTTCCCTTATTCAACTTTTTCACTCCGGACGCTTTATCTGGACATGGTTCGTCAACATCTTCAACAGCCGAAGCTAAGTAGTAACATTAACATGATGTCTTCTAATTGCAGTCGCTGTACTCATAATATACAGGAGAACGATCGCCTTACGGCGAGAATAGCTGTGCTACAAGCCCAGCTTCAGACGCAATCGTTAGGCAAGGGTAATGTCAGTGTAGGAAAGGAAGAAACAGCGTCTGTGCCACCAGTAAGTACAGACAGTAACGTTAGTATAAATCCCCCGCACAGTCCCCGCAGCCGGACAACTTTCTCATGGCTTCTGGAGGGAAATACTGTTGGAATGCTCAACCGGTGTCGCTCATTCAGCCGACAGAAACCTTCAACCGGTTTTCCCCATTATGTAGCGAGTCGGAGTCTGAGTCTGAGTCTTCTCTTGTCTCTACTCCTCCCGTTACGGGGTCTGAGACGCCGAAGGCTCCCACCATTAGCTCTGACAAATTGAAAACCCTAGTCATTGGCGACTCCATTACCCGCAGTATTAGACTTAAAACGAATCACCCAGCGATCATACACTGTTTACCAGGGGGCAGGGCTACCGACGTTAAGGCTAATCTAAAGATGGTGCTGGCTAAAGCTAAAACTGGCGAGTGTAGAGAGTATAGAGATATTGTTATCCACGTCGGCACCAACGATGTTAGGATGAAACAGTCAGAGGTCACCAAGTGCAACATAGCTTCAGTGTGTAAATTAGCTAGAAAGATGTGTCGGCATCGAGTAATTGTCTCTGGCCCCCCTCCCAGTTAGGGGAAGTGACGAGCTCTACAGCAGAGTCTCAGCACTCAATCGCTGGTTGAAAACTGTTTTCTGCCCCTCCCAAAAGATAACATTTGTGGATAATTGGCCCTCTTTCTGGGACTCACCCACAAACAGGACCAAGCCTGACCTGCTGAGGAGTGACGGACTCCATCCTAGCTGGAGGGGTGCTCTCCTCTTATCTACCAACATAGATAGGGCTCTAACTCCTCTAGCCCCACAGTGAAATAGGGTGCAGGCCAGGCAGCAGGCTGTTAGCCAACCTGCCAGCTTAGTGGAGTCTGCCAATAGCATAGTCAGTGTAGTCAGCTCAGCCATACCCATTGAGACTGTGTCTGTGCCTCGACCTAGGTTGGGCAAAACTAAACATGGCGGTGTTCACCCTAGCAATCTTATTAGGATAAAGACCTCCTCCATTCCTGCCATTATTGAAAGAGATCGTGATACCTCACATCTCAAAATAGGGTTACTTAATGTTAGATCCCTCACTTCAAAGGCAGTCATAGTCAATGAACTAATCACTGATCATAATCTTGATGTGATTGGCCTGACTGAAACATGGCTTAAGCCTGATGAATTTGCTGTGTTAAATGAGGCCTCACCTCCTGGTTACACTAGTGACCATATTCCCCGTGCATCCCGCAAGGGCGGAGGTGTTGCTAACATTTACGATAGCAAATTTCAATTTACAAAAAAAAAAATGGCGTTTTCATCTTTTGAGCTTCTAGTCATGAAATCTATGCAGCCTACTCAATCACTTTTTATAGCTACTGTTTACAGGCCTCCTGGGCCATATACAGCGTTCCTCTCTGAGTTTCCTGAATTCCTATCAGACCTTGTAGTCATAGCAGATCATATTCTAATTTTTGGTGATTTTAATATTCACATGGAGAAGTCCACAGACCCACTCCAAAAGTCTTTCGGAGCCATCATCGACTCAGTGGGTTTTGTCCAACATGTCTCTGGACCTACTCACTGCCACAGTCATACTCTGGACCTAGTTTTGTCCCATGGAATAAATGTTGTAGATCTTAATGTTTTTCCACAAAATCCTGGACTATCGGACCACCATTTTATTACGTTTGCAATCGCAACAAATAATCTGCTCAGACCCCAACCAAGGAGCATCAAAAGTCGTGCTATAAATTCTCAGACAACACAAAAATTCCTTGATGCCCTTCCAGACTCCTTCTGCCTACCCAAGGACGTCAGAGGACAAAAATCAGTTAACCACTTAACTGAGGAACTCAATTTAACCTTGCGCAATACCCTAGATGCAGTTGCACCCCTAAAAACGAAAAACATTTGTCATAAGAAACTAGCTCCCTGGTATAAAGAAAATACCCGAGCTTTGAAGCAAGCTTCCAGGAAATTGGAACGGAAATGGCACAACACAAAACTGGAAGTCTTCCGACTAGCTTGGAAAGACAGTACCGTGCAGTACCGAAGAGCCCTCACTGCTGCTCGATCATCCTACTTTTCCAACTTAATCGAGGAAAATAAGAATAATCCAAAATTTCTTTTTGATACTGTTGCAAAGCTAACTAAAAAGCAGCATTCCCCAAGAGAGGATGGCTTTCACTTCAGCAGTAATAAATTCATGAACTTCTTTGAGGAAAAGATCATGACCATTAGAAAGCAAATTACGGACTCCTCTTTGAATCTGCGTATTCCTCCAGGGCTTAGCTGTCCTGGATCTGCACAGACTCTGCGAGGGCCTGGGATCGGGAGAGACACTTAAGTGTTTTAGTACTATATCTCTTGACACAATGATGAAAATAATCATGGCCTCTAAACCTTCAAGCTGCATACTGGATCCTATTCCTACTAAACTGCTGAAGGAGCTGCTTCCTGTGCTTGGCCCTCCTATGTTGAACATAATAAACAGCTCTCTATCCACCGGATGTGTACCAAACTCACTAAAAGTGGCAGTGATAAAGCCTCTCTTGAAAAAACCAAACCTTGACCCGGAAAATATAAAAAACTATCGGCCTATATCGAATCTTCCATTCCTCTCAAAAATTTTAGAAAAAGCTGTTGCGCAGCAACTCACTGCCTTTCTGAAGACAAACAATGTATACGAAATGCTTCAGTCTGGTTTTAGACCCCATCATAGCACTGAGACTGCACTTGTGAAGGTGGTAAATGACCTTTTAATGGCGTCAGACCGAGGCTCTGCATCTGTCCTCGTGCTACTAGACCTTAGTGCTGCCTTTGACACCATCGATCACCACATTCTTTTGGAGAGACTGGAAACCCAAATTGGTCTACACGGACAAGTTCTGGCCTGGTTTAGATCTTACCTGTCGGAAAGATATCAGTTTGTCTCTGTGAATGGTCTGTCCTCCGACAAATCAACTGTACATTTCGGTGTTCCTCAAGGTTCCGTTTTAGGACCACTATTGTTTTCACTATATAGTTTACCTCTTGGGGATGTTATTCGAAAACATAATGTTAACTTTCACTGCTATGCGGATGACACACAGCTGTACATTTCAATGAAACATGGTGAAGCCCCAAAATTGCCCTCGCTAGAAGCCTGTGTTTCAGACATAAGGAAGTGGATGGCTGAAAACTTTTTACTTTTAAACTCGGACAAAACAGAGATGCTTGTTCTAGGTCCCAAGAAACAAAGAGATCTTCTGTTAAATCTGACAATTCATCTTGATGGTTGTAAAGTCGTCTCAAATAAAACTGTGAAGGACCTCGGCGTTACTCTTGACCCTGATCTCTCTTTTGACGAACATATCAAGACTGTTTCAAGGACAGCTTTTTTCCATCTACGTAACATTGCAAAAATCAGAAATTTTCTGTCCAAAAATGATGCAGAAAAATTAATCCATGCATTTGTTACTTCTAGGTTAGACTACTGCAATGCTCTATTTTCCGGCTACCCGGATAAAGCACTAAATAAACTTCAGTTAGTGCTAAATACGGCTGCTAGAATCCTGACTAGAACCAAGAAATTTGATCATATTACTCCAGTGCTAGCTTCCCTACACTGGCTTCCTGTTAAGGCAAGGGCTGATTTCAAGGTTTTACTGTTAACCTATAAAGCGTTACATGGGCTTGCTCCTACCTATCTTTCCGAGTTGGTCCTGCCGTACATACCAATACGTACGCTACGGTCACAAGACGCAGGCCTCCTAATTGTCCCTAGAATTTCTAAGCAAACAGCGGGAGGCAGGGCTTTCTCCTATAGATCTCCATTTTTATGGAACAGTCTGCCTACCCATGTGAGAGACGCAGACTCGGTCTCAACCTTTAAGTCTTTACTGAAGACTTATCTCTTCAGTAGGTCATATGATTGAGTGTAGTCTGGCCCAGGAGTGTGAAGGTGAACGGAAAGGCTCTGGAGCAACGAACAGCCCTTGCTGTCTCTGCCAGGCCGGTTCCCCTCTCCACTGGGGTTCTCTGCCTCTAACCCTGTTGCAGGGGCTGAGTCACTGGCTTGCTGGTGCTCTTTCATGCCGTCCCTGGGAGGGGTGCGTCACTTGAGTGGGTTGAGTTACTGACGTGATCTTCCTGTCTGGGTTGGCGCCCCCTTGGTTTGTGCTGTGGTGGAGACCTCTGTGGGCTATACTCGGCCTTGTCTCAGGATTGTAAGTTGGTGGTTGAGGATATCCCTCTAGTGGTGCGGGGGCTGTGCTTTGGCGGAGTGGGTGGGGTTATATCCTTCCTGTTTGGCCCTGTCCGGGGTTTCTTCGGATGGGGCCACAGTGTCTCCGGACCGCTCCTGTCTCAGCCTCCAGTATTTATGCTGCAGTAGTTTGTGTCGGGGGGCTGGGGTTAGTTGGTTATACCTGGAGTACTTCTCCTGTCTTATCCAGTGTCCTGTGTGAATTTAAGTATGCTCTCTCTAATTCTCTCGTTCTCTCTTTCTCTCTGAGAACCTGAGCCCTAGGACCATACGTCAGGACTACCGGGCATGATGACACCTTGCTGTCCCCAGTCCGCCTGGCCTTGCTGCTATTCCAGTTTCAACTGTTCTGCCTGCGGTTACGAAACCCCTACCTGTCCCAGACCTGCTGTTTTCAACTCTTAATGATCGGCTATGAAAAGCCAACTGAGAGACCTGAGCCCTAGGACCATACGTCGGGACTACCGGCCGTGGTGACTCCTTGCTGTCCCCAGTCCGCCTGGCCTTGCTGCTATTCCAGTTTCAACTGTTCTGCCTGCGGTTATGGAACCCCTACCTGTCCCAGACCTGCTGTTTTCAACTCTTAATGATCGGCTATGAAAAGCCAACTGAGATTTATTCCTGATTATTATTTGACCATGCTTGTCACTTATGAACATTTTTGAACATCTTGGCATGGTTCTGTTATAATCTTCACCCGGCACAGCCAGAAGAGGACTGGCCACCCCTCATAGCCTGGTTCCTCTCTAGGTTTCTTCCTAGGTTTTCGCCTTTCTAGGGAGTTTTTCCTAGCCACCGTGCTTCTACACCTGCATTACTAGCTGTTTGGGGTTTTAGGCTGGGTTTCTGTACAGCACTTCGAGATATTAGCTGATGTAAGAAGGGCTATATAAAATAAAATTGATTGATTGATTGATTTACTGTAGTTACTGGACACTACACACAACATGGCTTTATTTACTGTAGTTACTGGACACTACACACAACATGGCTTTATTTACTGTAGTTAATGGACACTACACACAACATGGCTTTATTAACTGTAGTTACTGGACACTACACATGGCTTTATTTACTGTAGTTACTGGACACTACACATGGCTTTATTTACTGTAGTTACTGGACACTACACACAACATGGCTTTATTTACTGTAGTTACTGGACACTACACATGGCTTTATTTACTGTAGTTACTGGACACTACACATGGCTTTATTTACTGTAGTTACTGGAGACTACACATGGCTTTATTTACTGTAGTTACTGGACACTACACACAATATGGCTTTATTTACTGTAGTTACTGGACACCACACATGGCTTTATTTACTGTAGTTACTGGACACCACACATGGCTTTATTTACTGTAGTTACTGGACACTACACATGGCTTTATTTACTGTAGTTACTGGACACCACACATGGCTTTATTTACTGTAGTTACTGGACACTACACACAACGTGGCTTTATTTACTGTAGTTACTGGACACTACACACAACATGGCTTTATTTACTGTAGTTACTGGACACTACACACAACATGGCTTTATTTACTGTAGTTACTGGACACTACACATGGCTTTATTTGCTGTAGTTACTGGACACTACACACAACATGGCTTTATTTACTGTAGTTACTGGACACTACACATGGCTTTATTTGCTGTAGTTACTGGACACTACACACAACATCGCTTTATTTGCTGTAGTTACTGGACACTACACAACATGGCATTATTTACTGTAGTTACTGGACACTACACATGGCTTTATTTACTGTAGTTACTGGACACTACACAACATGGCATTATTTACTGTAGTTACTGGACACTACACATGGCTTCATTTACTGTAGTTACTGGACACTACACATGGCTTTATTTATTGTAGTTACTGGACACTACACATGGCTTTATTTACTGTAGTTACTGGACACTACAGATTACTTTATTTACTGTAGTTACTGGACACTACACAACATGGCTTTATTTACTGTAGTTACTGGACACTACACACAACATGGCTTTATTTACTGTAGTTACTGGACACCACACATGGCTTTATTTACTGTAGTTACTGGACACTACATATGGCTTTATTTACTGTAGTTACTGGACACTACACATGGCTTTATTTACTGTAGTTACTGGACACCACACATGGCTTTATTTACTGTAGTTACTGGACACCACACATGGCTTTATTTACTGTAGTTACTGGACACTACACATGGCTTTATTTGCTGTAGTTACTGGACACTACACACAACATGGCTTTATTTACTGTAGTTACTGGACACTACACACAACATGGCTTTATTTACTGTAGTTACTGGACACTACACATGGCTTTATTTACTGTAGTTACTGGACACTACACAACATGGCTTTATTTACTGTAGTTACTGGACACTACACATGGCTTTATTTACTGTAG